>NC_061533.1:17905000-18092500 GCF_022379125.1 Scophthalmus maximus | reverse complement strand
CTGTAATACTGACCTGGAAAATGGAGGACTCGGTTCACTGTAGACCACTGTACTGAACAATGACTGACCCAGTGTCGGCAGCAGTGTGAAAATATTTGTTTGATCCAAACGTCAACCTATAATACTCATAATTTCACGTTTCGAAGATGTATCTGTGTGTCTTTCCAATGAATCGAACAGGCTCATTTGAAAACACACCAGACATAAAACGAGCAAGGTTACCAGTTTGGTAAAGTATCATATGTATGGATTGTCTCAGTGTGTTTCATGGACTGACAATCAGGACAATGGGAATCTTTCAGTGCATAGTCACTGCATTACATAAAACCATCATGCTCTGAAATCAACACCACTTCCAGATGTCTCATCCCTATGGATTGCTTTTGATATTTCTGTTATGAAACTAGCACTGTGGCAGATGCTGTTCTTTTTTATTTTATTTCTTTTTAATATTTAATCTTCATTTTACTTATTTTCCTGTGACGTTTCGTTCTTGTCGCCGACAGATTGATAACCACAGCAATCACCGTACACTGACGGAGCCAAAAGGAAACCCCACCAGGTTTTTTCACCTCTGACCCCGGACCAACTCCTGGTGACCTGTGGTGCTATGTTCAGTGAAACAAAAGTAAAAATCTGATCATGTCGTGTCGGTCCTCTCTGCGCTGAAAAGAGCCATTCCTGTCATGCGGGGTTAGCGTCACGCCCGGTGTTCAGCGTCTGTCATTAGAGGGCTTTTCTAAGCGATAGCACTGTCGGAGCTCCTGTCGGCCTGTGCGAGGTAGGAGAGGGGCAGGTGTGGATGTGAGGCACTTTCACCCCCAATCTCTTTTAGCCTCTTTAGCTGTTGGGCCAGGGAGAGAGAGAGAAACAGAGAGAGAAACTGCCCCGAGCACATCTCCACTGACCTACATTTCATCTGTCGCTTTTTTATACTCTTCCCCTTTTTTCCCCCCCCTCCATCTCTTATTTCTCCTGTACCAACAGCTCCATAATTGTGATGTAATGACCAAAGCAAGCGTGATAAAATCCCAGACTGGTCAGGATGAAACGCTCTTGAAGACATGCAGACAGAAGAAGGAGATAAAGAAAAGAAGAGACAGTGGAAGGCAGACAGGGAGGGGGTGAAAATGAAAGGGGGGGGGGGGGGGGGGGGGGGGGGGGGGGGGGGGGGGGGGGGGGGGTAGTTAGCTCGTCAAAATACAATAAAGGTTTCATCCCTTTTTGTCAAAGCAGTAAAATGTGTCCTTATGTGATCTGTGCGCTGTGTGGACTTCAATCCATCTGAGAGCTGGGGACTCCATTAAGAAGGATTACCCATCGCTGCCAACTATTCACTGTTCGCCCAAAGCCAAAGAGATAGATGAGAAATTACTTTAAACATGATCAACTATGTGCACCGTCTGTTGAGCAATTGAGGAACATCGAGGTTATGTTTGATGAGATACACTGGAGTGTAGGCTGCTCTGTCCATATGGTGGTATAAGAGGGAGGAAGGGAGCAGGAGAAGCAGACCGGGCCATGCCTCAGGGCTGAACTTGGAGAGGGAGAAAACCACACTGTGCGCCGAGATGGGATCTCAGGTCCTTCTGCCTTTATGTTACACTGTCTGTTTCTGTTGGCTTCCCGGTCGCCTGCTGCAGTTCTGTCTCTCCGTCCGTCTACTCGTCTGACAGACAGTCGTCAAGTTTACGCTCACGCTGTGTGGCTGTTTGTCTGTGAATCTGTTTTGGGGCTGCCGTGTCTGTTGTTCTCCTTTCATGCCCCCCGATTGATTTGAATGTATCTTTTTGATTATATCTTGTCTTTTCGTTCAGTACCTTTTTGATCCATGCTGGCAGCAAGACTCCAGAGATGGCAATGTTGGCTTGTCAGTCAGTCCACCACTCGGGTTGCAAGTGAAATATTTCAGCAGCGACTGGGTGGATTGTCATGGGATTATAGAAATGTATGCCCCTATCTGAATAAACCCAAAATTATGCTCCTCCCTGAAGCTGCACCAAATCGAACCTGCAATATGCAGAGAAGGGAGTTCTGATCTCAACGTAAAGTTTGGGTCTTGACTGTATTTCAGCTTAGTGACAGCACAGAATTCATATTCCTCCTCAAGGTACCTATGGTTGTCCATCTTGTCATTATCCTGTCCATCCATGTTTTTTATGCTTCTGCCATGGCGACATGGAGGCATCATAGTTTTTGATTAGTCCCATTCTCCAGGTACACAGTATCGCATGAACGCCTTGAAGGTATTTTTTCAGATTTGGCAACTTCTTTTACATGGACTCAAGACACGTTTGTGGTAAGAGCTTATTTGCACACTAATCTTCTTGACCATTTTTGTAAGTTTTCAAATTGAACATTAAGTTCTTTGTAAATTGTCTTTTACTTTGGATTCATTTGTGCCTGAGAATATGGTTTTATTCATCTTTGATGTAGATTCAATGCAACTAAAATGCAGTACAAAAAGGACTAAACCAACTCCACTGATTCTGGTAGATCAAACACATACACACACACACACACACACACACACACACACACACGTCCGTGAACAGGACATCAGTGGAGAGATATGCCTGTTTGTTGAAAGAAAAGAGTGAAAAAACAAGAAGCCTGAGGAGAACTAGATGTGATAGCCTTGTTTCTTTTAAGGATGTTCCTTCATACCAGCCAGTGTTGCCCTTGAATCGACCACTGGGAAGTTAACTTACATATAATTAGATAAGTTTCCTCTTGAAAATAAGAAATTAGGCCACAGGTCCCTGAGGAGTCCCTCTCTCCAATCTGACGACACGTTCCATTCTGCCTCTTATTTTCCCCTGAAACAAGCAGGTGATTTTTTCACAGTGAAACTACATGAAGTGTCTGTGGGGGGTATGAGCACGTCTCTGCGAGTGTTTGTGTGTCTTTGTATATGCTTCTTTTTATGCATTTTCGAATATATATATATATATATATATATATATATATATATTATGAGCATGACCGTATACCTCAAGAACAGGCAGTTTTACAGCTGCGAAATAAAGGGGTTGCTTGTTTTTCCATTATGTACCAAATTGTTTCACGTATATTGCGACCGTGTAATGTGACATTGACACATTGACATGTCAAATGGGAGCTCAGAAAAGAGAAATAAATCCAAAGAGGGACAGATGAGAGATGGAGAGTGGAGAGAGAGAGAGAGAGAGAGAGAGAGAGAGAGAGAAAGAGTGAGAGATCGAAAATACACTTGAGAAATTTGCCAAGAGATACCACAAGTGACATAGGCAATTTCTGTAGAAAAATTACTTCATCATAATTTCAATCCCAAAAAGAATTGAAAGGAAAGCCCTGAAGGAGGAAGGCCAAGTCACCTTGAGTGGCATTAGGGGAAACGCTCACACACACACACACACAGACACGCACACACACACGCACGCACACACTCACACGCACACGCACAGACACACACCCTGAATATGGTTCAGTACAAGTATTTATGATAATCTTAAAAAATGATCTCTGTGTCTTCCTGTATTACAGTAACTTACTCCATTGTTGTTATTCAGCCCCTCTGTCAGGGCCCATTTTTTTATCCTGCAGTGTAACACATCTGTGTTAAGTGCTCAGAGCCTGTGGTATATCAGAGTTAAAAATATACAACCTATTAGTCTGTCTGCGACTATTACTAGCGTCATCTAATCAAAGCTCTATATAGAGGTAGTGGTTCAGACAAACAGTTTCATGTCTCTACCTCACAGTGCCAATCATCAGATTTTAATTGGATTTCTCTATTATCTGGGCTTTTTTCCCCAGACAAAGCCATTAAAACATCAAATCTAGTTTTATTTCATTCTGTAATTTTCCCCTTCTCTCTCCTTGTTCCTCTTAATATATATTGATAATTATATATGTATATATCTATATATGTATCTATATATCGAATGTGCCTCTGTAGCCTGAGGCTCTCTCAAAATAATTTAGTCGTCGTTGATCTCTCTGGGAGCGCTTAATAAACGTTGATATTGAAACGGGGAGGGAATTATGGGGAGTGGAACTGTGCAAGGCTTTCATATTCAGGACTATACTTGTAGTTGGTACTACTTGGTAGTTACGCACGATTACGGAAAAGCTTTGCCAATCAGCATCTTCACTCAGATTCCTTTCTGAATATCCACCAAGGGTTCAAGAAAGATGGATCGGTCTGACAATTGTTTTGTGTTATTTCAAATCATAATCAGATTTCGAAGCCTTTCTCCTACACTGCCATTCTTTATTGAATTTTAAGCCCTTTTTTTCTACCTTCATCGCTGACATCACTGGGTTCATGTACGGTAATCCCTCTCATCAAAACAAACAGATGTATCTTCTATAACCACCTCATCTCAAACCCATCCTACCCCTAACCCTTGACCTCTGACCTCTGCCATATCTCTAGGTGTCCAGTCCAGGGGATCTTTTCTAGAAGACCAATAACGGAGCACTGGGGGACGCCACCCAGAGATCCTCTTACTGTCTGTCGCACAGGGGCAACACTAAGCACCATAATCTGAAGGGAGGGGGAGCGATCGTGTGTGTATGTGTGTGATGATGGCGTGAGGGTGGGGGTGGGTCTGGGCGGCATGTTTTTAACCCCTCCCTCACCCACATCCCCATCCCCTCTCGTTAATCTGGAGTCTAGCATGTGGATTAGTGGACACTCTGCAGCACCACTGTTTGACAGAAAACCGCGTTTCCTACAGAGCATATAAGATTACGTCTTTAAGCAGTTTACACTCACGGCTCTGTGAGAATATTGGAGTTAGCACATTGACATCCTATGCAAAGTGCTGGTGCATGCATGTTTATACAGTATATGAATGTCTGAACTGTTTTAGTGTGAAAGAGAGAGCGAGAGTGTGAGTCTGAGTGAGATTACGAATGTTCACAACAGGTGTTATGAATTTTAACCTTTTCCTTTTTTTCTTCCTCATTGAGTGGATGCCTGATAATTTCCCACCACCAGACCCGCCCACCCCCTTAAAACATAGACAAACACACACACGCACACAACCACACCCACACACACACACACACACACACACACACACACACACACACACAGCTTCATCATGTTAATACGATCATCACCTTTAGCGTTGGGTGGATGATTTGACATCTCTCTTTGTTTGGGCTGAGGTAAAATGAGTCTGTTAGTCTGTTAATCCACTAGGATTAAGAAACAACAACAATCCCCCATGGAGTGTATGAGTGTGTCTGTGAATATGTGTGAGTGAGAGACAGAGAGAGAGAGAGAGAGAGAGAGTGAGTGCAGTGGATGTGTACAGTTGCATGTCTGAATTTTGATTTTGATACTTCTGTTTCTCAAAATGTTGTCAGATTCAGAAATGGAGGGAGACATATGACTTTAAGGGTTTTAATGTAACAACACGGCGGCATGATGATGGTGATGATGAGCAGGAGGAGGAGAAGAATGGATGTTGAGGGAGGGGTATAGGGTACAAGAGTGTAGGGATTAGTTGATATTTCCCTGGCATTACGTACGCTTTGGCGAACATCTACTTAAGTCCTGCCTTATGCGCTGCTGTCTGGAACACACACACAAAAAGCCCTCTGTCCCATTCACACACACAAAGACTATTAGTACAGTCCAGCTCATCCTCTCAATGCGCAGAAGAAAAGAGAGAAAAACATGTTAAGTCTTTGTCCTCTTCTGTCTGGGCCTATTCATTCTCCCAAACATGGGAGGAAGAGTAATGGCAAAAGAGAAAGAAAAAATATGGAAAGACATAGATGATGATGTGGCCATTGAAGTTTATGGTTGAGATGGTAAACACTAAGTTACTTCAGAGTGGCCTTACTGAGTTCGGATGTGTACAACTCTCAACAAAAGGATGACTGCGGCCACAAAAATAATAGGATTGTGTATTTACAATATCACTGATCATGTACTGCTACTGGGAACACTCAATCCTGAAAAAAAACAAGGTTAGAAGCCATTCAGATTTCAGCACTGATACATAATAACACACACTGCAGAACATTGACAGTGAGCATAACATGCAAAGTCCACATGCCAACAGGCAAACGTACAGTATTATTACCATACTTTAACAGATTTCATTTTTATTTTATTTAACAATTCAAGACAAGGAAATCACCATAAAAGCATCATACACCTGAGTACAGTTTAAGGCATGGATATATCTGATTCGCAGCCAACCTGTCAATGATCATCACTAATTCTGCAGTTTACCATATGCTAATCTACGACAAACTACTACTGTTTTTATTTATTTAATAGCTGCAAAACAACAGAATAGTTGGTTGTACACACATCCTGCGGAGTTTCAAAGTTCACGAATGGTTAATTGATGACCGCCCTCATTACTAGTGACTGAAATCAACTGAAAATGTAATCACAAATTCTAAACAAAATTATTTTCATAGAAAAAATCCCTGAAGCATCTTAAAATGAGAACCACATTAAAGAGGGTTTGATTATGACGACGGGTCCTCTCAGTGCTTTCCTACATTATATAGTGATCATTTATTGTGTCTCTCCTTCTGGGATTTTTTTTTTTTTCAGGGATCTCTTCTCTGTTTCTTTTGCTTTACATACTGTACATACCCATCACTCTCTCTTTGCCTTAGTGGCTGCCACTTCCAATCTCCCCACTCCTCCTATCCCTTCCCCCGTTTTAACTCATTCTGAATTATCCATAGCCGCATTGCTTCCTCGCTTTCACTCTTTCCCTCTTTTCCCCTTTCCATCCCCCCCTTTCCTGTGTGCATGTTCGCTTGCTCTCTGTCTCTCGTTCCCATCTCTTCCCCTATTTCGCTTTCTTACTTTATGGCAGCCTTTAACTTTATGTATCCTCCCTTTACACCCCCCCCCCCCCCCATCCCCTCTCCCTCTCCCAGTTCCCTTGCTCTTCCTCTCTCTTCTCTCTACTCCTCTCTCTCTGTTTCTCTATGTCTCTCACTTAGTGTAACTGTAGGATATAGGTCAGCAGGGCGGCTTGGCTGACTCGTGTCTAGACTCAGTCTTGGGGGCATGCAGTCACACACACAGCGGAGCACATTGACCAGCACAATCACTGCACCACACTGGAGTTCCATTGACTGCCTGACTGAGTCTCTGTGTGTGTGGCAAACACACGCATGGAGGAGAAGAGCTGAGGGGCAAAGTTCTTACAAGGAAACATTTTGCAGCACACTGGACATCACCAAAAAACATTAACGCCATCTGTGAAGAAAAGACAGTGTGGTAGAAATGTCAGCGTTAATGCCATTAGTTGGGAGTTGATATTTACAACAGGGCAAACATGACCACGGGGCACTCCTTCAAGCTGATCTGAAATCTCCAAGCGAACTTGGTGCTGATGAAAGGCAGTGTGTCAACGAGGCATTTTCAAGATTTCCTCTGTTGAGTGGGATGGATGTAATAACGCTAAAATATGAAGTGCAAATTAAATTGGATACAGCACGTGGGCAGCTGTCTGAGCTTGTGTGTGAGTTGAATACATTGTTAAAAAAAACAACTACATCTGTGTTAGAGTAATTTAAAAGGGGGGTTGGCCGCTGTATGGCAGTGGGTGCTGCAGGGTGCAACATGCTGTAGGGAAGGGTAGATGGGTTGAGTGTGTGTGTGTGTGTGTTAGGGCAATGATTCATTCAGCTGAGTCTATGTTCCTCCTCCTCCTCCTCCTCCTCCTGCTCTTCCTCTCGCTTACTCTGTGGTCCAGATGTGATTTCCCCTCTTTCTCCCTGGATACTGGTTCAGTCCCCCAGCCGCTGACTGCACAACCAGACCAATGAGGTGATGGGTGCAGAAGGGGAACATGCACTGGGTGCACATCCGCTAGATATGGCCTACAGAGTCTGTAATAATCCTGAGCCTGTAAATATGTAAAATTGTAATATTGCATATCTATCTATCTATCTATCTATCTATCTATCTATCTATCTATCTATCTATCTATCTATCTATCCATCTATCTATCTATCTATCTATCCATCTATGTATCTATCTATCTATCTATCTTTCTATCTATCTATCTATCTATCTATCTATCTATCTATCTGTCTTGTCTGTCTGTAAATCATAATTTAATATTATGATTTGTAAATCATCATTTCTTAGTCTGCCTGGTAACATATTTCAGCGTGGCATCCCTGCTCTGCCACGCTGAAATATTGATAGATTAATGGGATTAGAGTTGTGTGTGTGTGTGTGTGTGTGTGTGTGTGTGTCCGTGTGTGTGTCCGTGTGTGTTCAGCATGTAGGAATGTTTCAGAGAAGTAGAGTGGGAAAAAAGTGAGCCTATCGTGGCTTTTTAGAAGACAGAGTCAATCTGTGATGTAGCTTCATGTTACCTTACTCCCAGCCCATAAATAATATTATGTCTGCTGTCTGACCCATCTACCTCCTTCTCTCACAACCAGTTTGATTTCTTGTGTTTTTCCCCCCTCAGCTTTCACTACAGCTTTTATTTTTCTCATTTGAAACTTATTAAGTCACTCCGTGAGTCAATCTCTTCCTCACTGATCCCCCTCCGAGCCCTTGTCTGTCATCCCGTCTTTCTCCCTTTATCTTTAGAGTCTCTTGGGTTAAAAGCATGAAACAGCTTTCTTTATTCGCTAATGAGAAAACCTGCTGGCAACTTCAAATCTCACCTAACATGACAAATACAGGGAGAGACACGAGAATTTTAATATAGGTACACAAACACACACACACACACACACACACACTTTGGTTTCTATCATGTGCGGCATCTTGATAATTATTTACTGTATGAGCTAATAACAGGTCTTTAGATCATGTAGATCTGTAACATCCCCTCAAATCATCTGAAATCATTCAGCTATGGATTTACACATATTTTGTCACATAACGTAAACACATGCATGCATGCGCAAGCATACACACATGCATGGATGGCTGTGCATTTACCCTCCATGCATATGCAAATGTTCAAACATGGTTGCCCAAACACAAACTCACAACCTTCCTTTGCACACACCCGTCCATCCATCCATTATCTACACCGCTTTATCCATTAAGTGTTGCGGGGGGCTGGAGACAATCCCAGCTGACATTGGGCGAGAGGCGGGGTACACCTTGGACATGCTGCCGGTGTATCATAGGGCCAACGTACAGAGAAAAACAACCATTCACACTCACATTCATAGTCTTTTAGAGTCTCCAACCAACTTAACCCCAATCTGCAAGTCTTTGGACTGTGGGAGGAAGCCACAGTACCCGGAGAGAACCAAGACACAAGGAGAACACCACACAGAAAGGCCCTGGATGGTCTGAAGCTGGACTGGAACCAAGAACCTTATTGCTGTGAGGTGACAGTGCTAACCAGCACACCGCCATGCCGCCCCCTCCTTTACGCACACCTCACACAGAAATCCATGACCTCGGTGCTCAACAAACATCATCGAGAATGTTTCTGAACAACAGTCAACTGCTTTGCTTTATCTCTCATCTCTCGTCTCTCTGACTCTGATTCTTTTTCAGTACCTCTTTGTGCCGGGACCAATTTCAGCCTCTTTCTGTCAGGGATGGGTCGGACAGGCTGAAATGAATGGACATGTTTCTGGAAATCTCATCACAGAGCATTACAGCACCGACGTTGTTATAATTATTCTGTGATGTTACCTTTGCAGGCACATGTAATAATAGTGGAGCTGAAAGACACCGTGTTAGATCCTTGTCAGTCGATGTAATCAATCACACGCATCCTCTTCATACAAGAGCAAACAACTTGACTTTCAAAGTATAATGTAGGACGGTGACATTTTTTTTGTAAAGGAGTGTTAATGTGTTTTTACGGCTTGGTCTCCGGACCTTGTTGACACTCAGAACCTTGGGGGTGTTTTAAAAAATTGTGAATTTGACACTGTCAGGGTTCCACATTTTTTGATGTTATGCATTTTCTACTCATCTTTATTTCTATGATTGTGAACTGAATATCTTGGTGTTGAAACCATTATCTTGGGCTCTGGAACTTGATTAATGAGTGATGGTCCAATTTGAATAATAAGTGACAAATTATTTAGTGATTTAAATTATTGTTAGTGACAGCCTCTCTTTACATTGCTCCTGATATATTTCCAAAGAACTTTGCCAAATTCCTACTAGTCAGACAACCACAGTTCTGTGTCCCATCAAAGAAACACTTTCGAAACTTCTCTACAACACAATATTAATGTTTAATCTTGACTTCTACAAGTTGGTTTTCATACATTATTGAAAAGAACTGAAACTAATGGCCAACAGTTTGGAAATAATCATAACCATTTTCTTGACAAGAGATAATCCGGAAGATCTGATACCACTTTCACATCTGTATGATAGATATGTCAGTGGAGCCATCTTAGTATAGCACAGACACTGTGCTATACTAACCAGAAACAACCAGAAACAAAATTAGTATTAACAGGACAAAACTCACCTATTGGCACTTCCAAAGCTCATTAGTTTTAGATTTTAAATCTGACTTGTTTGATGTGAAAACTTACAAAATGACCTGTTTGGTATTCCCAAACATTTTACCCAACTCTGTCAATGTCAAACATATCAGAAGTGAAGCTCCTGCAGGCCTATCCTCTGTCCTTCTAATCCTGTTTGCTGCTCTATAGTATGACTTCTATACGTGCATTACTACATACACTAATGTAACAGTACAGCTCACCCTGTCCTCTGTTTCCCTTCCCCTTTCCCATCTCTGTCTCTTTCTCCCTTGTTGCCCTGGGCACCACTGTCACTTCCCATCATGCTTTGCTCCGGCAGTAAAAGTGACGCTACATGGCTGGGTGCGGAGTTGCTATGTACGTTTTTCTTGCCTGAACGTCGCTGTAGACTCGTCATTCTCCTACATCGTTTGAATTCCGGATTTTATTGTGAAGTGATAGTGAAATGGTGTTTCTGGCAGAGTGCATCAGAATTGTTTTACTATACATTAACCACCACCCCACACCCATGCTTTTTTCATTTTTCTTTCAGTGATCATGAAGGAAGCTAACTGATGTTGCATGTGAACTGGTGTGTGTGTAATCCACATTACAGGACACAGCAGCAGCTTTATGTTTTACCTTTTTACCAGAGAACATTGACCCCTCTGTGCACGGGTCTCATGGGAAAACCCCAGCTGCAGACAATCAATGATGGTAAATTTGCAAGCCAACCATATATCCCAGCTATTCATCCATACGGCGGAGTAGACATACTGTGAATAACGTCGGCACAAAAGTCACAAAAAAGCAAGCTTACAAATACATCTACACCCATATCCCTTACAGAGGAATAGACAAATTGTGCATAATACTGAAACAAAATAATGACTTTGATAAAGCTTATTGTTAGAGCTGCTCAGGTTTTTACTAAACCATTTCTTTATTATGTTGCTATAGGCCTAGACTGCTGGGGGAACTTATATCATAAGCATCTCTCTCCCCCTCTCTCTCTCTCTCTCTCTCTCTCTCTCTGCCCCCATGTATTTATGTAATTACATGTCACTAACTCTGTTTTCTCTCTCTCCTAATGTATCTCTGACCCCAGAGCTGCAGGATCCAAACCCGTCATTATTAATATTATTATTATTACTATTATTAATAACATCATTGCATTTATAAGTGTCAGTATTATTTCCGTAATTATAAGTATCAGTCTGTTAGAGATTAAAGCGGCAGTTGTACTATGTTCTCTCTCTCGCTCTCTCTCTTCTCTCCTCTTGTTTCTCTTCTCCCCCTCTTTCTGCCCACCTCCCCTCTCTCCCCCATTTTTCTCCTCACCCCAACCGGTCGAGACAGGTCTTCCTGTCAAAAGGGAGTTTTTTTCTCTCCACAGTCGCCAAGTGCTGCTCATTGTGGGATCTGTGGGGTTTCCCCTGTAATATTGTGACCATCCTATTTTTCTTTTCTCCGTAGTGGTGATGCATCATCTCTAACTGAGCCCTCCCTGTGTTATGTCATCACCACCATTATATGTAATTTTATTTGTTATGTGATATCATTGTAATAACATATATCATGAAATTCGTCAAAATCGTGGTGGTGGGACACTGATTCATGAACTTTCACATTAACTTTGCTTACCATCTGTCCCACACTACACATATGTATAAATTCTACCTGATGCACATAACTAAACATACAGATAAGTGCACATATGAACATGTGACTAACCGCCTTGTCACTCTCTGATTCCCCTTTCTATCCAACTGTCCCTCCATCCATCCAGAGTGAATTTTCTGAGTGTATGGTAGAGGCCATGTTTCCCAGCCTTCCTGCTCCCACAGTCGTGGTCATATGAAACATTAAAGCCAAACTCAGACCATCTATATTTCATACAGCATTTTGCAAACAACAGATGAATAAATTATACCATGAAAGTGGGCATAACCTCTACATCAGCATATCACCATGGCCTATTTCTATGCTTTTCTGAATGGTGAGTGGTGAAGATGTGTGAGAACCAGGGGGGTTCTCACACATGTATGCGCACATGTGAGTTTATGTGTGTCCTGCATGCATGTGTGTGTCACATTTGTGTCCTGTATGCATGTGTGTGTCACATTTTTCCATGTCTAGGTGCGTGTGTGTTCAGTGTCAGCAGGGTTAGGTGTGTACTCTTCAAGGATTAATGAAAGCTCCACTATGCACCTTCTGTGAAAAAAACAACACTGATACACTCGCCAGCTCACCATCTCCTCTGTCCCCAACCATTATCACTCCCATAAAGACTCTCTTATATAATATGTCCAACCATTAATGGAAGATAACACATTTGGCTCCAACAATGGACAGAAATGTAATTACTGGTTTGAATAGCACTGCTGCTCCTTATTCTTACCCAGAGAGCACTGGGAGAGAGACTAGCTGAGTGACAGAAAAGCAATGGAAGGATTGAGAGACCTGGCAAGCATTTAGAGAAAGAGAAAATTATAAAGGGACGAGGGGAGTGTGGGTAATAAGAACAAAGGCAGGAGGAAAGGTTACAGTGGAGAAAGGCTCATTATTATTTCTTTTGTCGTCCCTCTCGCTGTGCTCAGTTTGTGTGCCATGTTGATCTGTTTTTGCAGTGTGTGGAACAAATCTCTCCCTGACTTGGCTCTGGGGCAGTCGGCCAGGGAGTGAGTTGCTCCTAACCCAAGTCCTGCATCCTACAGGACGGAACAGGTTGTTTGTCATAGCCTTCCAAAATAACACACATATGAGCATTTCATGAATACATTTCCTACAACCATAACAAAAATGGTGCCTTTTATTTAAACCTTCCACACTTACAGTATGGTTGAGATTTAGTTAAGTTTGGATGACAAAATGTTCTTGACATTTGGTAAGAAACATGCAGCTCACTCAGTCTTTCATTTACTGCTCTTTCCAAGGTCAGGAAATTATATTTTCATGACCTTCTTTTCTAAAGTTAGGGGATGAATGTGGTCAAGGTTGAAAGAAACCAGTGCTACTGTGGCTGATGCTAGATGCTGGATGCAAAATATCTGGATTCATTGAGCTGTGTGTATGTGTTAGTGAACGGAACAATTTTGCTGTGATCCCCACAATCACTGATCATTGTTGTTCTTGTGACAGACATCATGTTAGGTGTGTTTGTCCTGAATCCTGTCAGGTGAATCTAACATGCCAAACATATTAAGGGTGAAGACAGTGAGGTGACTTGTGTGTTTGTGTGTGTGTGTGTGTGTGTGTGTGTGTGTTTGTGTGTGTTTTCATGAGTGCACAACATCTCTGTGCACATTTGAGACTGAGCATGTTATCATGTGCGTGTATTGGGACATGCCTGGCTTAGGTCGAGGTGATTTCAACCAACAATTGAAATAAAAATATAGCGTTTTTCACAGGTGGGGCATAATAACTTATATTCCTCCCGGACCGGGGTAGTGGTAAACTTCTACTGGACTTGGAGAGAGAGCAGAGGAGAGAGGGGTTAGGCTGGGTCTGTGAGTAGTTGGGCTCCGAACAGGCCGCACTCCTCCGCATGAGACTGAATGTGTCCTTCCTCGGTTTCCTGGGTTCAAACAACAATCCTCTTGATATTTATCAAAGATCATCTGAAAAAATTATTGACTGGTAGAACCGTTGTGCTGTGAGTCCCTGTAAAGTGGCAGCCGGCAGGTGTGTGTGATTTATATCTACTGTACATGTGGAGGGAATTTTACACGTGTTTGCATCTGTGTGTCCTTTTGGTTCCAAATCAGCCCCCCTGCACTTATTTTTTGCCATTCATTCGAATGGTTGTTACATTGAACAGCATCGCGCATGACTGGATTATGAATCATCTGTGTGTTACAAATCCCCTCCTGAACACATCTAACCTTCATGATTCAACCTCTGGGTGAGGTCATGTTTTAGTCAACACACAGATCTGGGTGAATGACTCGATCTGGCTCCTACATGTTTATATATATAAAGATAATATATATATATATATATAAAGCAATGAGAGAGAGAAGAGGGAGAGGGGTCAACATGTTTAGAAATAAGTGAAGCTGTCAAGATGTTATTCAACATCAGGGGAAAATACAGTGAATCTTTATCTACACACATTAGACACTGTGTGCATTACATCAGGGTAACATTGCTATTACATTCAATTAACGTCAACAAAATATTTTCACTTCTCTCTCCGGACCCATTGTCTTCCCATTTCCTTGTCACTTATTGGGAAGACGAAACATTGGCGATTAAAAATTTAAGCCCCTTTTCTTGAATATTTAATCAGTGAATGGCATATGTTAAATATGTGTTGAAAGCATACATTAGATTTGTTTTGTATACAAATCAGCTCCAGGCTTGCACCCTTAGGGGTGTGTGTGTGTGTGTGTGTGTGTGGGGGGGGGGGTTGTTGTAGCCTGGGAGATTTGGCGTATACGGCTGGTTGTATTATTTAGATGTGCATAGATTTTTATCTCTATTCCTGCTGTTGCTTATGTTTACTGTGCCTGATTATACCACACATTATTTCACTGATGGAAGGAGGAGAGAGTTTATTATGCAAAGAGTGAAGCTTATTGAGATGCACTAGAAAAAAATAAGTTATTCAATCTGTATGTGTTTGGTTATTGTACATTTTTGTACAACATAAAATATGGTTTAAACATTTGCAGTGCTTTATTATTAGAGGTAATTTAAGGAATTTAATTTAGATGATAAGATGGTAATTGGACTTTGTTGACATGCAAAAAATGGTGCATAACATATGTATGCAAGGTGAGCCTCAGGGTCATGTGTGTTTAAAGATACCCTTCAGTTGCTTGTAGCAGTCGCCGTGTTTGTGTAAATTTGTGGAGTGGGTTTAAGCTGCATATAGGGTGAGATAAGGCCGCAGGTGATGAATGAATGTCAAAGGTCAGAGAGCTCATTCAAGGAGAGAACACAGACATGCAGTATCACTATCTTCTATACATTTGCTGAGAGGGTGGGCCTTCTATCTTTTTTTCTTCTTTCTTTTGTACAAAGACAAAGGGAGGTCTACTGTATACTGGTCACAATTTCCCAGATGTATAAGAGGAGAGGTCAGGGAAATATTTACAAATCAAAATGATTAAAGTGTTTGTCATATAAATGTAATATACATTATTGCCCCACTCCGAGGACAATATATGAAATGTGAAACACAGCGTGTGCTGCATGAAATGAATGACAGACTGAGGGTTTAATCATTTATCTTAAGAAAAAACAAACAAAACACAGCATATGACATGTGTTTGTATCACCACAACCTTTTCATACAGACTCCAGCCAAATATTCCCAGCGTTACCAGTTCTGACATTATAGGCCTGATCAAGACATTTTGCACTATTTTGAGTGAAAGTGAAGGCGAAGAGAGAGAACAGGGGGGAAAGTGACAGAAACAAGAGTTATGGGGGAGGGAGAGCGGAGAGGTGGGGGCTCACGCTAACACAGATCATGATCATCATGTTGGCAGGATCTGAAAGATTAGACACATCAATAGTTTATGAATCTCCACAGTGTTGTGCTCAATTCCCTCTTCTATAAATTACTAAATAAGGGCATTTACATCACAGCAACGCTGCAAACTTTTTCTTTTTCTCCACTGTTTCCTTTCATCTTTTTCTAGTTGAAACTTGGACACAGTCCATTTGACCTTCATGAACTGAGTAATAAAAGAGAGGAACAGAGTCTTTATTTCTGTTGTGATTCAAAAAAAGAAGACACAGGCAGAGAGGGAGAGAGGAAGAGAGAGAAAGAATAAAAGGAAAAGAAGACGTGGTAAAGACGCGGAGCACCTAAAAGACTGGTATAATTAATACATGTGGCTCGCCGATACACATGAATTATGCAACTTTTATATTCAAGAAAATTACAAACACAACCCATTGGGAGAGAATGGAGAGGAATCATTATCTGCAGACTTGAACCTTTGTAGAAATGCACCAAATTTTTAATAATTAATCCACATAAACAAATAACACATGAATAAAGAACACTTAAAAAGCCACCCAAGCCACAGGAGTTGGGCGAACTTCCTCTGTAACTTTCAGAGCAGAGGGAGAAAGTAGAGAGGAGAATTACTACATTCAATTCTGATATCTTTATTCAAATGATTTAAAGTTGAAGTTGTTGAGAACATACGTGTGTTAGGAATGGGCAACTTTGAAACCTGCCAGGACAGCAGCACATTTGAAGATGGGGATTTATTAAAAATGGACCTATAGTCAGTGTTGTTTTTATGAACTCTGACAAGTGTATTTTTTTGGAATAAATCTAGACTAAAAATAGCTTAATATATGTTGAGCAGCAATGTCCCTGTTGAGACAAATCCTCACATGTGAGACTCTGGAACAAGACGTCGTATGACATTTTTGTCTGGTCATTGACTCAAAGTAGTTGATTAATTATCTGCCGATTAACAGAAAAAACTTTTCTCTGAAACAAATTAGAACAAACTTCTGTGGAACCTAAAACGACACACTAAGTCATTACAGACCTAGATTCTATTAATCAACAGTGCTTTTAGACTCAAAATATAAATATATATGAAAACATACATACAGTATGTACACACAGATCCCAGAGGTCAGCCCCACTAAAAGATCACTACTCAGAGAACGCCACCCCCCTTACACACACACACACACACACACACAGACGCACGCACGCACGCACACACACACACACACGCACACAGAGAGAGAGAGAGAGAGAGAGTCATATACACAAAAATCCATGAGAGTAGGACAGTGAATATGTCAGATTGAGTTATGGTGGTGTGGCTGAAGAGAGGGGAGGACAGGAGGACACCCTACAGTGACCACACAGTGATGCCCTACGGGTGCTCTGACTGAAAATGAGCAAGAGTTGCAACACACATACACACGCACCAGACCACACACACACACACACACACACACACACACACACACACACGCACACACATACACACACACACACACACACACACAGAGTCACCTTCAACACAGTGTAGCATATGTTTCACAGTGAAGATATCATACCAGCCGCCATTCACAACATAGATGTGTTGTAGCTGCTCCCTCTTTTCTCTTTAAGCAATGTTCTCCTTCCATCATCATCCTTTCTATACTGCAGATCTATGGTCATTCTGATCAGTATCGTTTTCATCATTCAGATTATTCAGCATTGACAATAAAGTTCTCATTGCTCAAGTAATAGGCAAATGTTCACATTGCACAATATAGTAGAAAATATTGTGGCCTATCTATTGTAAGGGTATGGAGTCAACGCTGCTCTTTTGCTCCATGTGCTTCTTACCTGCACATTCCCTGACATGGATTTTTTGTCTTAATTTGGTAAAACTGTGGCCTGTGTGGCAAGTCGGGTGTTTGTAATGGTGTAAGACTAGAGGAAAGGAAGACACAAGGTGTTATTCTAAACATCCTCAAGGGCTCCCACAAATCCTCACATCATACCTGCATCATCCAGTAACAGCAGTTCACCAGGGGCAATAGCGCCTTGAGATACTGCCTGTCTGAACCTTTAGGCAAACGTATATAGCATTTTTTTAATTTTCCAATTGACTGCAATTGAGACAGAGACTGAAACTGCTTTGGTTAAAAGAAAGTCACAGTGTTGGAACTGGGAAAAAGTCACTTGGTAATTGATGTGTTTTTTGAATGGTACCTGGTTGTTAATAGAAGGATTGATAATCACAAAACAGGCAAAACCAAAGGAAGCATATGAACGGCATTTAAAAAGTCAGTGCCCCCCCCCCCCCCCCCCCCCCCCCCCAACAAAACCGTATACTGTGCTTTGCAATAAAGTATATAAGCAATATACAGAGATAGAGAGAAAATTTTAATCTGAAATACCTGCACATAGTGATGTGATACATAGTTGTATGCAGCCTTTTTGTGTGGCATCTATCAGGGACAAACAATGTGTTTTGTTTGCGGAATTTCCACCATTTAGAATTTGGCCTGTTTTTTTGTGCCTTTCAACCATGGGGTCCAAATCAAAAATGAACCAACACAATTCATTTCTTCCTATTCTTTGCTGCTGGGGAATCTGGAAGTGCTGGCAAGGAATGCAAACCATGAATTTTTTTTTTTTCTGCTTTGTCTTCCTCTCCGCCACCCTCATTCCTCTGCATTTGCTCCTCACCGGGAGCCAGCCAGGGTTCAGTCAGCGCGGCAGAGCAAGAGCGGCATCTCCAGCTTTTGTCTCTGTGGAGAGCAGGGGTTGTGTGGCTCCTAATTGCTGTGTGCCAAAGAGACCTCAGGAGCCAATCAAAATGGCCAATCTCTAAAGACGAGCCAAAACTAATTTGTTAGCAATATACCCTCCTACACCTCTCTCTCTCTCTCTCTCTCTCTCTCTCTCTCTCTCTCTCTCTCTCTCTTCCCCCTCTTGCTCGGTCTCCTGATGGCAGTCAAGGGTTCATTGCTGTGCCACTGTGGTCATGACCTCTCCCTCTGTTTCGCTCTCTTCCTCTGTGGCTTCACTTCGAGTTCATTTCTGATGCCACTTTGGTCGTGACCTGGCTCCAAATGATTCAATGATGAGAGCGATGATGAAAAAACACACTCTCCCTTCCCTTCTGTTTATTAAATTCTATGATTCTGTATCTTCAGTCACTATCCGGTGTGTGTGTGTGTGTGTGTGCGCGTGTGTGTGTGTGCGCGTGCGTGCGTGCGAGGGACACACCTCAGGGAGCGTGAGAGCGGAGCAGCTGTGGTCAGAGAGAGAACACACTCGTTAGCTTTGGGTTTCATCCTTGGCTTGTTCAGCAGGGAATCTGGCAGCCTGCTGAGAGGCCGAGAGTGTGTATGTCTGTGTGTGCATGTGTGTTTCAGTGATTTCATGTGTCTATCCTCTGTGTGTGTGTGTGTGTGTGTGTGTGTGTGTGTGTGTGTGTCTGTCTTGTCACGTTACACACCTTTTTGCTTTGTCACTATGGCCAGCTCTCTCTCCCAATGCTTTTCTCTCTCTCTCTGAGTAGCTACAACTTCAAAAGGCAACTTTAAAAAGTGTCTGTTTCACACAGTCAACAAAAGCAACATTGAGACAACACACACACACACTCACACACTCCCACGCGCGCACGCGGCTTTCTCTGAGAACACACCTAGCTCACTATCTCTGCAGGACACAAAGGCTTCAGAGAATAAAAAAAACAATCACTCTTTTATATTGCAGTGATACTGGAGTTTATGGCTGCCAAAGCACTGAGCAGATTCCTTGAGGCAAAGTGAAGGGAAGGGAGTGAGGAAAAAAAATTTCTTGTGAAAACCCCCATCGTGCGTCGGCGTCTGTACACTAGGAGACAGATAAGATTGAGGGCGGGCTCGACTGTTTGATTTGAATTCACACGCGAGCGAGCTGCAGAACGAGCGTGTTTCTGAGGCGTGTATCTTTGATAGCTGCATTAGCTCAAAGTGAGGAAGCCGTGCAAACACAGTTGCAGGTCTGAGTGATGCAAGCTCAAAGCAACTCTGCTCCAAACTCCGTGTAAGCAGGTCACAGTCCCACCAGATAGCAACTAACAGAGGTGATCTGCGGCATGAAACCTCTCCTGATGACTGCGTCTGAAAGTGCCACAGTTCACGTTCGCACAGGAGTCGACTGACCACCGAGAGTTCCTGTGAGAACTCTTTGTCATAAGCCATGTGCGTCCAAATCTGGCATAATGTACAACAGTAATGGCGGCCGAGACTGACAAATCTCCTCGCTCGATGTGCACAACATGAACAGGAATTAGAAAAGAACATCAGTATTGGCATACAAGTTACTTTCCATTATGTCATATTTTTAAACAAAAGGTTGTGTTAAAATGTTCCTTCTGTTTTACAAACAGAGCACGGTCGAATGTAAGGAAATACAGTCGCAACCTGAGAAACAGATTGGAATTTTCATTGTATTGCAAATGTTATATTATATTTGCCCCGGACTGTTAAAAGAGTGTTTGACTTGATTCTGGAAATACCTTCAGAACAGCAGTTAGTGCTGTTAAACAACTTTCTGGTGTTTTTTTTTTAAAATTGTTGTGTATTTATCAATCAGGGAAAAAGTTTGGAGGCTTTTTTCGTCCTGAGACAAGTAAGGAGAAAGAAGTATGACAGTTCACCCATTATTAAGCTTATCACATTGCTTCCCAAAGTCAAAGGTTTCCACCACGCCAAAGATTGTTACACCAAACATCTCATCCAGAATGTACTCCGTCCATCCTCTGCTCTACTGATGGAGTGAAGTCCATGTGCACAAATGGCCACTGTACAGGTACAAATTGCTATGTCAAAGCAAAAACTGCATTACTGCAAATCTGATCGATGCCAATGTTGCACCAGTTACTCCAGATGCTACATTAAATCTACACATTGGTTTTGTTTGAATAATTTGGTCAATATTTTTTTTAACTTTGTCATTTTAACTTAGTCAAATTACAGTAAATAGTCCAGTCCAATTTGACAGAAAAAAAAGTCTCCTATTAAAGCAGACAGTTTGTACTATTATTGATGGTGGGGGTAGATTTTAGTTTTTTTAAATGCCTGGAATTAAAGAGCTTGATTTGACAGCGAATAAAAAAAGTAAGATGAAGCATCGTTAGAAGGATCGGTCGAAATTGGCAATCTATTTTAATCTACTATCACCTTGGGAGAGAGATGTTCCGTTTTTTGTGTGGACTAATTGGATTTCAAAGTGTATATTGAAAGGAGTCTAATTAGATATTCATCACAAGGGGCGACGTAACGTGATCACATGCTAAAGAGCACTTTCTTTTAAGGCAGGTGACATTCCTTCGCCCTCCTGACCCCATCTCCATGATTTTCTTCCTAATCTCAGCTGAAAAATGTTTACTGGCGCTCCCCCTCCTTTCATATATCTGGAAACATAATAGACAACTGAGTGGCCATGTTTGAAAACACACAGGTTAAATTTAACGTTCAACTAACCCAACAGCCATCACAGATAAAGAGAATCTGTTTTGCGTCACGTCACTGTCATTTGTTCTCTTCTGTCTGACACTTGACGGGGATTCTCCATTGTTTAAACACTCAATGGTCAAGGGTCCTGCCCAGGGGTCACCACAGGTCAAGACTGACATCATTGACCTCGCCTTAGGTCAGTCCCTGCGGAGATCACCAGAGGGGAGAAAACAAGTGAGAATTTGCACACATGATATTGGGAGTATCAACAGCTCAACTGGATGATGTGTTTTGGTAGTTGTAATTGCCGGAGCCTGTTTTTCCTTGAAATGTATTTGCTTTTGAGGGCAGACTCAAGACTGTATCACTGATAAAGAGGCGGGAAACCGATTCACACTTGATTTCTAGGTCCAATTGCTAGCTCATTTTTTTAAACCTCATCTCCAGGCCTCCAAAAGTAAATGGAGTTTGGAGCAGATGGAGATGGATGCAAACTCCATTTCAAAGTCCATGAAGAATTCCACAAGATGCAGCTGGTTTTTTTTTCTCTTTTCGTTTCTTAAATATATTCCAAAATGTACACTGAAAAGGTTTTTGCTCCATGTATATTGTCATTTTCCCTTCTCACAAGCCTTTCAGACTTGCCTTTCCTTGTTTGTCTGAAACCTATAGTCCCAGTAAATCAGGCATCTTCAAAAGAAATTATCTTCTCAGTGAGTAATGGGAACATTTTGAACTTTGCAGGCATGCACAGAAATCAAAAAATCCAAATCAATCAGCTGATTATGGGGAATTAATTTTTTTGGGCTGTGGATTTTGTCCCCCACTAACTTACATGGAAAATACATTAGGAAGGTGGCCAATAGAAGCAAAAGGGATGATTGCAGAAACAAAAACCTCTTTCAGTTTCTATAAATACCCCAGATAATACCTAACAGACATACAAATCTGTGATCCCTTCTTTTGGATGCACACACATGTTCATAATCATAGAGGGCAAAAGAGTTTGCTCTCTCTTCATGTGAGGGAATAATCCTGTCCTCCCTTTACTGTATATTAACAATTAAAAATGCTCCACACCACCAGCTTGTTGAGTAATGAGGAGTATGTGTCCGCTGCCTCTCACCCTCTCCACCCTGCAGAATAGCTGTTTAAATGAGATTAGTCTTGACAAGTGAACTTCAGCTGGTAATAAAACCCCTTTTTATCTGCAAAGCAAACATTGGAGTTGCCCAGCCGAATGAATACCTAACTCCAGCATTACCATAAGAATGGCTCAGCTGAGTACATTCATAATGCTTAAACCAACAGTGCAGAACACACACATGCACACACATGCGCGCACACATACACCAGCCACTCTAATGAGTAGTGTCACTGTTTGAGATCGCAGCCCTGTTAGGGATGGCGGCTGCGGTGGCAGCGTCGCCGTGACGATGAGCAGGAGGAATGTCGAGAAGCAGACAATATTGTTCTGCAGCGTCCATCCAACAGTCCCACCACCCTTAACCCCCTGAAAGTTGTCACCCCCAGTGTAAAACTCTCCCAAGACCTCTTCGCTCTGAGACATTAGGTCAGGATTTGTGTGGCCCAGATTATCTCATTGTGTTTTTAGTGCCTAGCTAAAAAAAAAAACTTCCAGGTGCATCTTGTCTCTTCTGCTTCACTGGGAAATCACTGCGCTCCTGCCCTCCTCACGTTTTTTCAGATATTCTCCTAATGCTCCATGTTGAGAGACTCCTCCTCCCAATCATCCCGCCAACTATACTACCACCCAGTCCCATGGGTCTGGGACCTCCAGAGCCAAGGGACCCATGGGGTAACCCCGACCCCCCCACCTGGGGACCATGGGCCCTGGCTGACCAGAGCTGCAGCAGGGTGCAGAGAGCAGGCCGTTGGTTCCCAGGACCGCCGCGCACTTGTCATGTAAATGAAGAAGTCACAACCAATTAGAGTAATTGCAGCGCATCACCCCATCTTCGCCGCGGCTACTGAGCTGAGGAGGGGCATGGGAGTGAAAGATGGAGGGAGAGAGAGGGAAGGAGGGGGGGGGGGAGAAAGGGAGGGGTGGGGTGGTGGTGGTGGTGGGATGCGGAGAATCGAAATGTGGGAAGGATGCAGATTAGAACAGTGAAGAAGAAATGGGAGTGATGAGATAGAAGGGTCCACAGTATATACAGAAGTCAGTCGAGCTACAATACTAAAATGTATCTTGCAGGTGAATGCATCAACGATTTAAGACTGAAAGGAACAACTGTTCAGTGAGAGATCTGTGTCACCCCTGATACTTTATAAAGATCCTTTAAACTGAACTTTATTTTCTAAAATTTAGAAAGCAGTATATTTCCCTATAATGTTGTTAAAGTTTTTTCTTGGGCTGCATAAATAATTACTGTATAAGTAATTACATACTTAAGTACTTTTCAAAGCTCTGCTGCTAAGTGTACAGTAATAAATGAAATGCAGTGATAGATTAAATGCAGTATTCCCCGCAAGAAGTGCAGGGAATACACAGACATCACCTTTGTTTTATGCACATAAGGAAGAGAGTAATAGTGAGTGACTGAGAACAGTATGTTTCTGCACAAGTACATGCGAGTGTGTGTGTGTGTGTGTGTGTGTGTGTGTGTGTGTGTGAGTGTGTGTGTGTGTGTGTGTGTAGGTAAGGAGAGGGGATGAGTGGGTATATCACAGCAGGTGGTAGGGGCTAATGGAACCCCCTCTGGCCTATCAAGAGTAGGGGGTGAGGCTGTGTGTGAGAGTGGTAGTTGTGTATCTTTGCAGACAGAGCCAGAGAAGCAGAGATGCACATTGGCAAAGAAAAATACAAAAAACAGAAAACTGTGAAAACTTCTGCTAAAACTGACCAAATACTGAACGCATTCAAATGAGGGTGAGCAAAGGAGTAAATGGATGGAGAGACAGCGAAAAAGAAAAGAGAGAAAAAAGAGAGGTATTGAGCTTGAGGCTTCAATATCTACCTCAGTGGTCAGTCAGCATGTAATGTAGAGACTCTCATCCATCCATCCATTCATCCGTCCATCAATCCATCCATCCATCAGAGAGCTCTCAGTCTGCGGGCTTCAGCATAAAGCCTGAGCGCCCGAGGCAACCTATAAAGCTTACACAAACACAGCATGGATATCAAGTCACTGGGTGAGTGTTTGTGTGCGTGCGTGTGTTAACATGTATGTATATATGTCTAAATAAAAGGAACATGTAATGTTTGCTGAAATCCCAAGAGGTTGAGACAGCTCCACTGAAAGAACACTATACTCTTAGAACCCCACCCCACCTTACTCACACACACACACACACAGACACACACACACTGAGGCTATACAAAAAGTTAGCTTCTCAGGTACAGAGACAAATGACATGAAAGTTTCAAAAACATCACCTGACAGCACAGGCTAAATTTAAAATCACAGACGTCCTCACATGTTGACATCATGTTTTCCTCCTTCACAACCTTAGAGCAGTTGTTGCTATATTCTAGTTTTTTTATTCATAATATTGGCATTCATTAAAATTCTGCTCTTTCCTCACAATATATCACTATATACACTGGATAAATAAATGTGCTACATTAATGCCAAAACTCATATTAGTGATGTCTGTGGTGCAAACCGGCAGCGCTTCAGTCCTGACCTTTAAACAATTTGTGCGACATAACAAGGAAAAGCAGGACACAACAATATACAATTGAAATTTGAAATGTTATTATCATATTTGATATGGTATTATCATTATATTCATTTTTTTAATCAGATTTAGTTGTGATTTTAACATGTTGGATGGATCTGAATACCACAAAACCCATGAGCCTCGGCAACTGACGAAGTCAATCAGAGGCTTGAATAAGAGCAGTGCTGAGTTCAGCGGAACTGTGAGCAGACGGCAGTTCCAGACAGACCTGCTTCCAAATCACAACTCTATGAAAGTACGTATTAGATCTTAAACTGTAGGACAAAAAAAAAATCTCATTTAACTATGAGGTTCACACACAAACACACACACACACACACACACACACACACACACACACACACACACACACACACACACACACACCAATCCATTATTTTTTAATACTGTGTGGACATTCCCACACAGCACTTCGTAGCCATGTTTGGTGTTGTATGTTTGAGTATGTGTATTGCGTGTGTATTGCGCGCGCGTGTGTGCCAGAGGCCTCTTCCAAGGACCAGAGAGGATTCAATATGTCTACCTCCATTTAAGCACTGAAACATTCATGCCAACCAACACACACACACACACACACACACACACACACACACACACACACACACACACACCTGTGAGATAGAACCATTCAATTGCTCTTTTTTGTGTCTGCATTGTAAAAATCTTAAAGACCTGCACATTTACCACTTTAAACATTATTGCAGCCTGGCATCAGTGAATCTCTCTTGATTCCTGTTCTTTGTACTCACAGATCTTACGAATACCTTTCAACCCCTCATTTAGGACACTATCCTTGCATCTTCTCGTCTCCTGCACATTGGCACAGCAAGCCAAAGCAATGACTGGAGTGTATATGTTTCTCCTCTTATGAATAATGAACACAGTTAGCTCTTTTGTTTATGAATTATTACTGATCTGCCTGCCTCCACAGGATAGTCGCTGGAACAAATGCATTTACACTGTAACCAATCGTATTATTGCCTTTTTATTTCCGTACATATTTGTTTTATCCAGAGCAAGATGTTTGGGGTCGAGCACGGAAACAAAACAACTCATTTCAGAAACATGCTTTTCATTAGGAGGAAACAAATGTTTATTTTACCAGCACTTTGTGACAAGTCATGAATAAATATGGTGTTTGTCTCTGAGGTAAATAAAACAACAATGCAGCAGGAGAAGAGAGGAGATGGAGATGCAACAGAGATGTGGTTTGGTTCTCTGTGGACGTCTGGTCACGGCTGAAGAGAAGCGCGCAGGCGTCAAACTACAGATCTGTTCTATCCAGACTTAGAGAAGAAGAGACAGAGACACTTTTAACTGTACGAACACAGTCGAAAATGCAGAAGTGAAATGAGAAATGCATGATGGGGGGTGACTCCAGACGAGAGAGAAAAAATAAAAGAGCAAAACAAAAACACAGAGGTCATGAATATGGAGTGTGTGTTCCCTGTGATTTAAATATTCATGACATGACGATTAGTATGTCATAACGGCATTATCAGGTTCAGCAGCCAAAAGAGCAGAAACCTCTGGCTTGATTGATCTCATCAGGACATCATCAATAATGGATAACTCCAATCATAGCACTGGGAGCACACAAGCGCACACAGGCAGGCATGCACGAGCACACCGCTCCTGTACAAACAATTATGACACAAGCTGTAATTTAAACCTGCCGTCAAATCAGTCTTACCCCCAGTGCAAACACATCAGCACACCGTGATTCAACTTCTTTGGCTGCTAAGTGAGAAAATATTTATGAAAAACTGCTAATTCTTTTTTAAATGTACTAATCAAGCTCCACAGACTGCAATATTGTCAGATAAGTACCGGAGCTCAAATAAGTCTCAAATTTGGTCTTGTCAGGCATCAATGAATAAAGATGTGTCACTAATAAGGGCGGGGTAAGAAAACAAACTGATGGGAGTGAATTCCAATCTTTCACTGGTCAAACATTTTGGACCTGTTACCTGCAACCCGATACAAATGTGGCCCAAGCGCAGTCTGATCTGAATAGACCCAAAGATAATTAGATCTGATGCAAAATTTGGTTCACCTGAAAAACCCCAAGGGAAAGAACAGCAACACTTGCAGCAAAATGACGCAACACCAAATTATGAGCAGCAACGCATATGATATCCCTTTGTAATTCACACACTCTCCGTTTTACATGGAAAAACAATGTCATTTGTACCCAGCCCAGCTTGGGTCCTGGTGCTGTTTGGAAGCTCTGTCGAGCCACATTACAGTTAAAGCCAACCAGAAGCAATTTCATCCTATTGTTATTATAGTATTATTACCAAACTGGTAATATTCTTACACATCCCTAAAGGCCAGTTCACTGTTCCGTTCATAAAAAAATTGAGTCTGTTGTTACCCTAAACTCTGACAAAGCAGCATCCAGAACCTGAATTCCCATAAACGAGTGTATATTGTTCATGATCTTCCTCCTTTGCCTGGGAAAATAACACATGCTGCAGGTTGTGAGCTATTGAGCCAGACATGCTAACATTTGCAGCCTTGGCTAGAGCAGCTGACCTCACTGTTTTATGTACTCCTCGTACCTTTGCACTGATGTTTTGGTACATTATACTGAATTTATCAAGGCAATAAGTTAACACGGAGAACAGGTTGCATGAGTTAATATTTGCAGCAAACACAACAGAAAATCAAAACAAAAAGGGGATCAGAAATGTTACTTTGTAAATGAAAAATGATTACTATGATGAGGAAATTAGGACTGCCTTTAATATACACACGCCAGCCCCAGTTATCACTATTTGAGACTGAGGTGTTTAACTCTGGAGATCTGGCATCTTATTTGGTTGCATAGATATTTTTCGTATACTTTGTAAAACAAAGGTCACATATTTAGAATAAAATTCATTTCTCTTGGGTACCAGCAACATTTGACACTATTTGGAGCAGCGTTTGAACTGAGCATGGCAGCCACGCCGAAAAAGATGTCAGAGATGACAAGCACGTAATGTTTGAAGAGGAAGCCACTATAAGAAGCATGGTAGTGGAGGCCCCCCTCACCCCCCCACCCTCACCCCACCCAAAACAGACAGATCATGGTGGTGAAGATGTGTGTTATGGTAAGAGAAATGTACGTGTGTGTGTGTGTGTGTGTGTGTGTGTGTGTGTGTGTGTGTGTGTGGATGGAGGTGAGCTTTAGAGGATGAGACTTGTGGATGGGTCTTTCTTGTAAAGTGCTCCATTTGTGCTCAGAGGTATCCTGAGTGTCTAGACAAACCTACATGTAAAGCTCATTCGTACGTGCATACGATGTGAACTTCTCTCGTACACTTGCTCCATCTCCATCCCTCCATCTCTCTCCCTGAGCCATACAGTATAGACCCTACTGTACTTAGACTTCATCAAACTTGAATGAATATTCTCTTCAAACCACAGCAAGTGTCTGCATGATGTTGCAAGCTCAGATGAAATAGCATTGATGATAACATTTAAGTGCAAACTTAATATGTTCGTCTGAAACATATCAAAAAAATTATATATAGATGTACTCTTACTAATTATTGTATTTTGGGGGTGTTTTTTCTTTCCCTCTGTCGTTCCGAGTTTCTGCTTTCGTCTGGTTGCTCATTTTAGACTGCGCTGTGTAGCCTCGGGGCTGGAGGCAGCGCTTGAAGAGCGTCTAGCCTCACTACAGCTGGGCGTCTCTGCCAGACAAACCACACACACACACACACACACACACACACACACACACACACACACAGACCCCTTTAGATGCAAACGCAAAGTATATATTTGACTCCACTCTTAACCGAGTTGTTCTTGTGGTTGACTTACTCATCTCCAGCAACACCACCTCTCTGGGAAAAGATTACAAAGTACTCGTTTTTCATCCAAGTGCATGATAAAGTGCCTTTGCTTGTATACTTCCACTCGGGAAGTGGAGGGAAGTAGAAGGGATTTTGCTCCTCCACACCTCAGCCACAATAGGGCCGGTTTCTTGTCTTAGATTACCCCTGAGATTATAGTCAGACCTGCTGCTGCCAAATATTGAGAAAAAGTGTACCCATATACATATTCTGTATTCATGGGACACGATAGAGGGAGCTTTTTTTTCATGCACTATCGTCTCTCTTCACTAATGCTGCTTTTGTTCGTGTTAAGGAGTATCAGACCTGTGCTCATGTTTCCAATTCCGATACACTGCAAGATGTTTAAGCCTGTCTTCTTATGTTTGTACACAACCTGCATGTATCAAGCTATCAAGGAAATATTTAGTCTTTTTTTTAAGGATATTTTTTGGGGGGTAATTTTTAGACCTTTATCCACAGGACAGTGTTGAAAGGGGGAGGGAGTGGGGTAGACAAGCAGCAAAGGGCCGGGTTGGGAGAGTGAAACCCACGGCCGCTGCAGGAGGAATCAAGCCTCCGCACATGGGACATATCATATCTGCTGCCTGTTTAATTGCAATGCAAAATATTCATACTTTATTGTAACTACAAAATCATCATTGTTAAGGTCATCATTTGTTGTCCCTGTGACATCCACTCTTGACCAAAGCATAATTAAAGACATTTTTTGTCGATATTCAATATATTATTCACGTTGTCAGTCTAAGCCTCCTGACTGTAGCTTCATATTGGACAAATATGAGAGTGGTATTTTTCTTCTCCTCTAAATGTCGACAAGAAAGGGAGTCAGCATGTTTCCCAAAATGTTTAACAATATGACACTGTTTGAAATAGACTTAACATGGCCAGTGAACAAAACAAAAAACAAACACCCTAAAAACTGATGACATTTTAAATTGCATCTGGCAAAGCTCACTAGTATATTCAAAAAAAAAAAAAATTCCATTTTATTATTTATCATAATTAAAAAATGTTTCAAAGAAAACCCCTTATATTGATGACTGTACGTGCATGTAGATGTGTGTAAAGATGCAGGTGCACATGTGTGCAATTGTGTGTGTCCTCAGGGAGTTAAATGAGGCAATGAATTATTTTATGGACTATAAGATGCAGTTGCTCTGGTGATATGTCATTGGCTGCGTCTGCTCCACCCTGTGATGCCACAGTGTTGTTTTTGTTTGTGTTGTCCTATGTGATCATGTCTTGTGGTGCCTCACTGACTCAGTTGTGTGTGTGTGTGTGTGTGTGTGTGTTTGTGTGTGTGTGTGTGTATGTGTGTGACAGCAGTCTGTTTCTTGTGTTTCTCTGTGTTTCCCTGTGTCACACTGAGTCATCAGTGCCCTTGTCATTGCCATAGCAACTATGCAGTGACATATGTCTGCTCCTTGGCTCCCTGACTGACAGGACCGCCGCCATGGCGAAATCCAAAGGATGTTGGAACAAATCACACCTTTTTTCTATTCCTTCCTCTCAGTGACAGTCAGCCTGTCACTCATCACCTTCTCCCTTGTTCAGTTTCTGCACTACAAGATTTTGTCAAAGGAAAACACAAAATATTTGTAATGATCCTCTACATTTATGACAGATACTGAACAAGCGGAGATGATGAAAGGGGTAAGAGCCATTGGAAGCACGCAAGTCATTTGATCACATTTGATCACATTTGGTTTCCTTGCCTTTAAACAAAATAAAGTGTCTGTAGGTTTGTGCACAAATCCTGAAAAGATGCAGAGTTTCCTTCGCCTGTGATCCTGAGGGGATGTTGTTGTGCGCCAAACAACAGTCAGACCAACACCAGAGGTTCCACACATCCCAAGACTTGTTCTCAATTCACCTCACACTGAGCCAAGTTCCTCATTTAAAAACATGTCACCTAACTAACTTTTTTTCTGCTCATGCGGCAAACAGAGAGACTCTTAACGGATTGTGGACTGGAGATATATTTGAGAAAAATACATTGTAACCTTGGCGATGAGAGCAGACTTTCCTCTAACTGAGCTGAGATGGACATGCCTCTGCTTGGTGTCTTTAACAATTTCCCAGGTGTGTCCAGTCTGTGTCTTCCACCGGCGAACAAGGGAAGTGAATAAGTGTGATAAAGCTTCACCTCGAGGTGTCAAGGCACTGCCGTGCTTCCTGCGTTAAAAAGTGAGTGGGTTTAGAACAGATAAAAACTTTGGTGATTTGACTCCAACAGTGTAAAGTATCTTCAATGAGCTTAGGCCTATAGAAGCATTGAAGATAGGAGGGATCCTCTGTACCCCTCTGTCATGTTCAACCCTGACTGTTGCAGAAATCTAATTCATCAACATACATGATCAAAATTATTTTAGAAAAAGAGAACATATAGTGATTAAATATGTATCTCTCTTATGTCTGTGGATTTAAAAGTAATGGTTTTATCATGTGTATCCAGTTCCAGTTCATTAATAGAGGCATTATTCATTAGCTCTTATAATCAAATGGGTAAATGTCGTGGAATGTGTTAGTACCAATAATTTACATTTTTGTGTTTGCATCCCATTGTCTTTTGCGATCCACAAACGAGATCCTCGCTGACACAAAGAGTGTCTCTGCAGCTCTCTAATGGGAGAACAAGCTGTGTGAAGAGACAAAATGTCACCAGGCGGTCCCCACTCAGCCACCTCCCCACTCAGGGCATACTTAGCATTTAAACCACCCCCCAGCCCACCCCACCCAACACTGAAAAAGGCGTGTTAACATTTAGCAGCGGGGGGAAGAGAGGGAAAAGGACGCACAGACGGGCTTTAGCCGAGCAGGCAAGCAGGCGGGCGGCAGATTCCTCTGGCCCTGTAGTGGAGCCGTGGGGAAGTTTTTAATTCCTCCATCCTTATGGTTGATTTGTCTTCCAGATCCCCCGCCCCCCAAGTGAAGCTCTGCGATGACCACTCATGTGTGCACTGCTGCTGAATTATTTACAAGCGAGATAAGGGAAGAAGGAGGAGAGGGAAATATAGAGAGGAGAGGAGGGGGAGAGAAATGTGAGAGGGGAAGGAGGAGGATCAGGGGGAGAGAAGAAGTGAGACTGGAGATCAGGGTGAGGTGGTAAAGAGGAGAGGTGTGGAGATGGTGGAGAAGAGGTGAGAGGGGAGGTGAGGAAGAACTGGGCTGGAAAAAGGAGGTGAGAAGAGCGAGGAGAGGTGGGAGAGAGATGGAGGGAGTGTGAGAGGAGGCAGAGGATGAGGACTGGGCAGTGAAAAAGGTTTTCTTTATTAATACCAGCCTGTAAAAATCTTTTTCATTAGTGCTACACCTCAAAAAGTAGATGTCCAACTTTAGCTTATGACTTACGGCGATTCAGTACAAAGGCAGCATAGGAATGTTCTCTTCTCTGTTTACCTCTGTTAATACCTCGGATGCATTATTAAAATAAAACTGCACTGCAGGAAATTCGTAGTTCTGTATATTATTGTTGGAATGGGGAGAAAAAGGGCGAGGAACAAAGGGAGACTGACTGGCTGGTCAGGGCTTCATCCTACAGCAAGGTAATGACCCAATACATTAGAAGAAAAGATGAAGAGCGTTACAGTATCCAGACGTTAACCCCATTGAGCTGGTTGAGATGAACTAAACAGAAAGTGAAAGCAAAATGCGACACATTTGTGGCAACTTCTGCAAAACAGTGTTGAGGTGAACTTTCTGACCAATATTCAGTTTCCATTGCAGAATGAATGTGTGTGTGTGTGTGTGTGTGTGTGTGTGTGTGCGTGCGTGCATGTGGGCATGCGCAAAATTGAATAATTAAGATTTTTTTCTTTTAGATCAAATTCAGTTCAACGAGACATTTTGATTCACTGTTTTTTAGCTGGATAAATTGAGGTGTTCTTAAACTTTTCAACGATTGTGAAAATATTTAATAAATTATTTATAAGCCATATAACAGATGTAAGTAATTTTAAGTTTTGATGTATTTGTCAAATATAACTAAACATATGAAGTATATCTAACTGGAATTGAATCATTTAAAAAAAATATAGATTTTAGTATAACATCACTGTAATGAAAATTTCTGATGAATGTGAACAAATCCTAACAGTGTATTTTAAAGCCTTCCTTAACTGTTCATATAATGTTCAAAATATCCATAGGCAGTTTTTGAATTATGGTGCTCAGTAGTTACAAAGACATTAATAAACACAATGGCTTCATATCTACTTACTGTCTTGCTATTTTATATTGTAATATAAATCATTAAATAAATATAAATATGCTGCATGTAAATGATTGTTGGTTATCAGCCTACTAAAGATCAGAGATATTATTTTGTTTTCAATAAGAATAATGTTAATTTAGTTTGGTAATGAAAATCCAGTACTTTAGCTAACAACATCATCTGAGGTCCGATATAAGAAATTGGTCCTAAAAATCTGAAAAAGTCTTCCACATGCATAGATCACCTCGTGAGATTATTTTGATGCATGACCTAAGAGCAGGATATTCTGTTGTTTAGATATTCTGACTTTTTCCAGAAGTATTAGTCACATGACCAACGTAATGGCCCACAATGCTTTCAAATAGCATCTTTCATTAAAACTTGACAGTTTTTAAACTTTGAAGCTGAAATCAAAATAACCCCGATGACAATATCAAGTTTATTTTCCCCGACTTTAGAGAAAATCATACGACTGTTTTTATAGGTTAAGTGTAAAATCAGTGGATTGCTCCTTTAAGAAGTGAAAAGATGTATTAAATGCGTGTCATGTGTGTTTTGAAGTCTTGATCTTTCAATTGTTTTACAGTCTATGTGTATACAGTATATTAGTCCTTATTTTTCTTGCTACCAGTGCAGTCTATAGATGGCATTGAAAGGTGACAGTCTTCAATTCAGTGACCCGCTAACCTTCGCTGTAAAGTCTCAGACTGATCACGTCTCTTTTGTTACTGTGGGTTTACTGACAGGACCTGGTGCCACATCACCCACTCATCAGACTGTTTTCTGCTGCTGTTTGCATAAGTGGGTCTGAGGGACGCAGCACTTACAGTCAGTGTCTACGATATCATTCCACAGTGACAGTATATACAGTACACACACACACACACACACACACACACACACACACACACACACACACACACACACACACACACACACAGCAGTGTAACTTGCCCATGTGACATATAGTGTAAAATAGAGGTGCATACAAACTGAATATACTGAGTGTTAAACCTGTACATTACTTCTAATACACTTGTACACAGAAGAATAAATGTGTTGATCACCTAAACACACACACACACACACACACACACACACACACACATGCATAAATTCAAGATTAAGTAAGAGAGAAAGAAGGAGTGTGCTGATTAGTCTGGAAATGTGTGTGTGCAGCATGTTGTGTATTTGTCTGCGCTGGTGTGTATTGTACACAAGCACACACACACACACACACACACACACACACACACACACACACACACGCACACACACACACACACACACACACCATGTCTGGGGGGTACAGTAAGCCCTGGCGGATTTGTAGAAAGGCCCGGATTGTTCATTAATAAAGAAAGGATGAAAAAGGGGAGTGAGGTGGAGGGGTGTGTGTGTGTGTGTGTGTGTGTGTGTGTGTGTGTGTGTGTGTGTGTGTCGGGAGGGAGGGGGGCAAGGAGAGTGGGAGAGAAAGAGAAGGGAAAGAGAGAGAGAGAGACGGGATGGGAGGCACAGTATTAGACAGTAATTAAATAATCATCTGTGTTGCTCTCGTTTACTCATTCCCCTCTTCCTCCCCCTCTTCCTCCTCCGCCTTCTCCTACAGCACTAGCGGCCACAACACCTGTCACAACTCATCACCCTCACACACACACACACACTGAGAGGAGAAGAAGCTACAGAATAAATCACATCAAAGCCATACACATTATGGACAAACAGAGTCTTAAAATATATGCACTCATACATATAACACAGAAAAAACACCAATACATGTTTGTACACACAAATATGTTGATGAAACATAAAGATGGGTGGTATGAGTATCGGAGCTGGGGTCGGGTATAGGGCATGTTTTGGGAAGCGGAGTGGATGTCAAATTAATTTCCATCATCCAGAAGTCTTCTTCAGTTCCCCTCCTCACCCTCATGCCTCTCTGTCAGGTAACTGCTGTCCAGCCCAGGTAAATCCTGGATGACGTGGAGTGGTGACAGACTCTACGGAGTGTCAACGGTGGCTATAAAAAACGTCTGAGACAGATCTGATTACTTTCGTCAAGGAAAATCCTTCAAATAATGACAGTGAGAGCCCACATGTTGTCTCATGCCAGTCAACAAGGAGGATAATTCTGAATTATGACAAAACGAATGAGGTATCTGTAGTTTTGTAGTCATTTGTTTGGATAATATCTGAATAACTGATGACGTATCTGATCTTCTGACCATTTAAGGGGTTTGACCCATAAGACTTCGATGCAATCTCACATCTCAGCTATTATTTTCGTGTGTATGATGCTGATCATAAATCATACAAATAACGGAATGAAAATTCAATAATTCAAAAATCACAAAAGCAAGAGTATAATTTAAAACATACACACACCAAAAACACTAACAAATGGATTGAAATTGATTGCATTCATGTGAGTTGGTAAAGGGAATATTTTTTTTATTTTGGCTTGGTTTTGCTTTTTTTAATTATTACATTTTATTAATTTGGACCACATTACCTATTAGCGATACAGATTTTACTCACCAACTTACAGTTGAGCCTTAGACTCATGTAAAGGCAGCCAACACAGGCAGTCAGACTGTTAATAATATAATGCTAATATTTGTTGAAAGTAGAACTGACTCGTTACTTCAAATGCAAAACTGGGTGAGCATTGAAAAAACGTCTTAAACATGTTGCAGTTGTGAAGGTAATAAAGTAACATTTTCCAACTCTGCTACGAACACACGAGCACACTGACGGACACATGGTCTCTATGGGAGTTCCCCAAAGAGACCATGTGCATCAACCAAAAGATGCTAAACTGTTTAGTGTAACAGCCAGCATCAAATGTTATGGACTGATTCTCATACACTGCTGTCATTTTGCTACTCTGTGTAATTATTTTAAGAAGTTACGAGCAACAGTTAAGGCAAAGCTATAACCGTTCTTTTCAATGAACCCCTAAAGAGAATATATGGAGCTAATAAACCAAATATATTGTATTTTAATTGAAACATGGGATCTAAAGTATGCTGTCCTGTAATTGTGTTAACACTGTATACTCCATCTGGCTATACACTACCCACTGGCATAATGTACATGCATGCCCACACATATACATACACATAGTATATAAGCAGAGGAGAGTATACGAACATGCACACTGACAGTTGAAGACACACACAGGATCACCACACACTCACCAACATACAGTCTCCAAATGAGGCCCAACCTGACAGAGAAGTGTATTATGTATAATTACGCTCAGCCATATGGCCATGGGGACTGTTGGCCAGGCCGACAGGGTTCAGCTCCGAGGAAAAAACACACATACACACACACACACACACACACACACACTGCAGAATAAACATTCAATAGTGTTGCTGTGTATTCATTCTCTCATTCATCGATTCATATTCCTGTGTGCAGCCACAGGGCTTCCCGGTGGAATCCGGCGTACAAGCCAGCATGGCTGGATAATGTGGTCTTTGTTAACGATGATCAGAAAACCACGCCTCTATACAGTAGGAGGTAAACAGGACTCTGATTAACATCTGGTGGGAATTACTCATTGATTTTGTCTCCCGTTTTTGGTGGTGATTGTAATGTTGCTGGAAACAATCAATCCATCCATCCCGCGCTGCAACGAGTCGGACAGATTGAGGACCTGGTGTCCCGGATGTGAAGCCTAAAAAGTTGTAAAGCACGGGATCATGGAGATGTCATTTTGCAAGTTTTCGCTGCTTAACTGCAAATCATGTCTACTACATACAACGAGTGGGCGGCCGTCTTCTCACACATTCTGAATTTTCTTATTAATCAGCAAGTCACTGTTTTCCATTTACTATATAACTGTGAATATCAACCTCATGTTTTTTTTCCCATTATTGCTATATGGAAATACCTTTTGAAATACCATTGAGAAATGGCTTGATAGCATTAGCTCACAGCAATTAGAATATTTTAACAAAAGGCCAATTCTACTGCCATGCTAGCGGCTCAGTGAGGCTATAGCAGTGTGTCAGCATGGTAACATGCTCACAATGAAAATGCTAACATGAAGATGTTTAGTAGATACAATGTTGACTATGTCCACCATCTTAGTTTAGTCTAAGCACATGCTGAGCTCAAAGTACAGCTGAGGCTGATAGGAATGTGATTAAATGCAAAAAAAACCAACATATTGGACCAATTAAATTTTGACCTCATTAGATGAAAAGTAAAGACCACCTTGATGTTGACACTTTAAATTCAAAACCATAAATATAAATCCACGTGGTGCAAGAGCAAAAGCCAGGGCGTCACAGAAACAGTAAAAGTCAACCTCGGCAGACTCTCAGTGTCAATACCGAAAGGCAAGTGAAAACTTTGACCGAGTGGCACAAGGCTATTGATCATCTGGGAAACACAACATTATTATGATCCACCCTATGGTTGTCGCGACCTTCACACTGACGTTGCCATCCCTTGAGCCATGCTGCTACCATGGCCAAGAATCAGAAACACAGTGCTAGCGTTGCAAAACCGTCAGTTGCTCTAAGAGTTATTGTAAATAGACTGTTGACTGATCATCCGTTTACTCATTGACTTTGGTCTCTATTCAAGAAATCCTGTCTCTTGAGAGATGATACCTTTTGAATACCTTGCGCTTTACTGGTGATCTGAGAAGCTCGTCATGCTGTTACTCACATCCAACATCACGTTTGATAAAAGCTCAATACCTATGTAAAATGAAACATAAGGTTGGACCATCAAACCCTAGGCCTTTGTTAGGTCGCTGCCGTTAGAATGATGTCTCAGAAGTTCTGTTTGCTCTGAGTGGAAATGTTAAGATGGAAACAAATATGCTCTTTCTGTGTGTGGACACATGGAAACTCTTGGAAGTTCAACACCAGCAAACAAACAAACTGGAAAACACTCACATGAATAGCTGCAGTATCTGCATGGGGAAAGAAAAGCCAGGATGTGATTATTGGGAAGAACGAGTTTTTTCCATCTATGTAACATAATGAAAAGGAAATATTCATATTAGGGGAAAACAAACTATTGAAAAGCTGCTCATTAAACCTCATAAATAAATGCAAATCATCTTAATTAGTTCAAGGACCTTGGGTGCCTCTGAGCTTCTTCTGCTCCTCTCTCTTTTCTCTCACTTGTTTTTCCCCCCGTTGTTTGTTTTCTTGCCGTTGCTGTTGTTGTTGTTGTTTTTGAAGTCCATTTCCCCCTCTATCTCCTCCTCCTCTCCATCGCTACCATTCATCTCTTTCCCCTGTCCTCCCCTCTGGTTTGATCACTGGACTTGTGTCTCATGGTTCTTTCATTACCGCGTCGTTGCCCCGACCTGACCCTTTGTGGATGCCCGATCCAGAGGCGGGCGACTGGGAGGTTTGGGTGGAGCTTGTGGGTGCGGCTGGGAGATGTGTGATTCTGGTGCCACTTTTTGGCATCTTAGTCGGATATGAGCTGGAGCCAAGCTCTCTCAGTGAAGTCAGGAGTGCTCTGGAAAAAATAAAAATCGGGCTTTGGGAATGTGAGGGATTTCGTGTGCTGCATCTGAGCAATACTTGAAAGTGATACTGAAAGTATAGTGTCAAATGAACACCAAGAGGAGCCAATATGAGTTGCATATTTTTATACAAATCTTCGAGATAACATCATGAACTTATTTGAGTGTTTAATGTTTGCACATTGTTCTTTTATTGCAAATAAATGTGCTGAAACGTTATATTGTATCAGTCAGTCAGGCTGTCTGTAGAGATGTGGTCGTCTGCAGATTTGTTAAGTGCCACAGTGCAGACTGGGCCTTGGGGCTTTGTTAAACACAACTTACCACTGTGACACATGCTGCTGTGAGAGGGAGATGTAGATTGGACGCCTGTGTTGTCACTTGGTCTACCTGCTGTTATTAGTTTAGGGACACCTAATTGGTCTCTGGTCTATCTGTGATATCTTTATGGACCACTAATGGGGCTTTTTGCTTAGAGGAGAGGACGAGAGGAACAGATAATTGGTCCTGAGGTGCTGCACAGGCACACAGTCGCTGCTTTGCTCAATTTGCAATTTACCAGGAGATCTCACACCAATTCACTTTAACAAGGTGTTGTAAATCACAGTGCTCCGTGCTCAACAGGGGAAACAACAACCAAAGAAACAGATGCAAAATACAGTCGACTTGTTGTTTTCATTCATCGTTAAATGACAATGTGTCATCGTAACAGATATCAGCTTGGTGTGCTTTTTATCTTCCTGGAATTGGATACAGACCGGAGGGCTGCTAGCAAGCTTCTGCAAGTTGTGAGCACGTGTCTTTGCACTTGAGAACAAACAAGTGAACATCAGCACCTGAGTGAGGAAAAAAAAGAGGAGGCGTGTATCCCCAGGAATTACTTCCACGCTGGGTGACTTCATATCACACGATTTACACCCAGTTCCAACATTTGGTGCCAAAGCAGGAAATTTTGCTCATTCAAATCATTTCACTCAGTTCCAAGATACTCTTCACTGCCATTACTTATGCCACCCCCAGTATTATGTTAGTTTTCATCCATACCATAATTTTCATGGACAGATAGAGTCATCACAAGAAGAATGGCAGCATAACTCCTTTTAACAAATGCTCCAAAATAGGTTAAGTGACAAAGTACAACACAGTATTACGCAATATTGAAGAAAAATAAATTGTTTGGAGATTTTGAGAATGAAGTCTTAATATTACAAGGACAATGTGGTAATTGAGGATAAAGTCATCATGTAATGAGAAAAAAAGTCATAATATTTCAACAATAAATAAATGTATTTTGAGAAAAAAGAAAAAAAAGTCCAGCCATTTCCTCCACCACAAAAGAGGCCCTTTCCTCCAAGTTTGTGTGGTTCTTTCTTCAGAATAGGCACAGTTTCTTGCACAATCGTTTCAAAGTCGTGATATTTATGATAATGTGGTGCTGATGTGCCAAAAGAATTTTGTTAATTTGTGAAACATATACTATAGTTTAACTAAACAAGATGCTCCACATTCCTCATTTTAACAAAGGCGACGGGCAGATCTTCTGATATCCCAATCTACAATGATACGTAGCCTGAAATAATAAAATTCTCGTAGTATTATGATTTTATTCTCGTAAAGTGCCAACTTAATTTTCTAAATCTCCGATCCCACCCCCCCACCCCACCCCCTATAAGTAGCCCTAATACTCCGTCATAACAAAGCCCTAATAAGTAATCATAACTGCAGTAAAAGAGGAAGTCGGGTTCTGTTATTTTTAAGCAACAAAGGTCGTTTATGGAGGAGTTGCATTTGGAGGGAAAATAAAGGATGACATTGAACATAAGTCAATATCAACATATTTGTAGGGTTTAGACAACAACTGTGCGACTTTGTTGAACTCCAAACGTAGAAGGTGGACTGATGAACAGGGTGGAGAGAGGAGGGATATGGGATCTGCGGAAGTCAATGTGTTATGCAACATAATAATAGGGTGTCACCTCTGGTATCGCTTACACCGACCTACATACTGCATACAGGCCACTGACACATACACACACACCGACACACAAAGAAGGTACAGGTGTTAAATACGCATGGCTAATGCTGCGGACAATAACTCGCAGTATGCAAAATTGAAGCCGACATATCAACAAACATATAAAAGAAATCGTATTTTCTGCGATGGCCAATCAAAACTGAGCGGTTGATAATTTGGAATACATTTAACCAACCAGTAAATTAGCGCTGCTGCTGGTCACAGATCGGCTGCATCAGGTCCCTTCAAGCAGTTATGATTATTTCAATGTTACAAAACACCCAGCGGAGGTCTAATTAGATTAAATGACCAATAAGTCACACTTATTAAGAGCGCTCCTCAACCACACTCCTCATAGGCAGACCTCTTTCCCGCCATTGGCACAGAGTGCGTGTGATTTCTCGTGTTGCTATTCCCTCAACTATAAATTATTCAATATTTGTTTGAATAAATGAACATGAAAAATAATCTCCAATGGCTACAGAAGGCAATAGTTAATTGGAATTAAAGAAAAAAGTTTGAGCCTTCTTTTTTTGTTGTTGTTGTGCCTCTTTCTTTCGCACTCTTGCCTTTTATACTTTCTTGCATTGTACCATTGGACTTTTTTCTTCTTTCATGTCAGTTCATTACGTTTAATTTATTAATGTCCAATATTTAATGTGCCAAAAATGTCAGATTCAAACAGATGAAAATGGGGCATTTTCTCCTGGTATGAGGGATGCACAAGCTGTTTGCTGCTTCTTGTTGTGACTCTGGGGGCCGAACGAGGGATGGGAGGGGAAGAAACACAGAGAGAGACAGAGGGAGGGGAAGAGAGCGAGAAAGAGTGAACTCTTCAGTCAGACCTGAAGTTTATCTTTAACGAAGCTTTTCGCTCCCAAACCACAGTGCTGCTTGGTGCCAAAAGGCACAACTTTACAGAAACTAACCTCAAAAATGGGCTGGAGTCGGCGGGAGGAAGACAACTTTACAGAAACAAATAAACAAACCTCACAACCATACTGTAACTCTGAAAAAGAGCAACTTTCTATGGACTAAACTTAATGTTGCTCAGAAGCACAAATCAACTCGACTTCAACTCTTGTATTGCAGTGAAATCTATATTTGATACATAAAGTGATGTCTTATGCTGCTGCACTTTCGATATGAAATGTTTCTTCTATAGCAGGAAAACAATGCAAAAGTTTGAAGCGCGCACACACACACACACACACAGTGCAGTCGTGCAGCTATTGATCGACAAGCACTTTGTCCTTGATGTCTGTCCCACTGTCACTGTGATCGATGTCTCATTGACTCACAGTGGGGAGGGTCAGCTGACACACACACAAACACACACACACGCACACACACACGCACAAACACACACACACACACACACACACACACACACAAACACACACACACACACACACACACTTACGTGATGCTGCATGACTGTGACTGTCATCACTGTCTCTGTGATTATTCTTACCTCACAAAAGAATTAGACAGGCGTAAGGACGGACACTTCTTTCATTAGATTTAATGTTGTTTTCGAATGTTGTATTATATACAACGTAAGTCTTTCGAAAAAAAGCACGTTGTGTGTGTGAGGGCAACTCAGGAAGTGAAAGGATTTGGCAGTTGTGCATGTTTGGATGACGGAGTGAGTGACTGAGTGAAGGATGACACATAGAAAAACTGAAAACCTCAGAATTCAATTTGGATGTGTGCGGGAGAAGGGGGGTTGGATGATGTGACGGATAATCATTTGTGACTTTTAATATGGACATTGGACACATGACATACAAACACACACACACACACACACACACACACACAAAGACACAAATTTAGAGTTGCTATAGCAACCAAAGGCTAGCACACAATGTTCAAGAGGCGGTTTCTCGAACCATTTGCCAATTTGGTTAATTATGTCTTTGTGCCGGTGAATAGGCCTTGACTCCCTCCTCTCTCTTCCCCACCACCCCCCGCGCCTGTCCTGGCTCAGGCCTGAGCACAGCCAGCTGACACACACACACACACACACACACACACACACACACACACATTGTTTCGGGGGCTGGGTCCAGGAAACTGGGAGCAGGCGGACGGAGGTAGGAACATGGAACAGCAGCTCTAATGAGCCACTGGCTGTCAGGAACGGTTAGGCTGCTGCTCATGGAGAGGCGGGGCCAGCGGAGGGGCGGGAGCATTCACACACACACACACACACACACACACACACACACACAAACACACACGCACAAAGTAATAAAGAGTGAGTTGGTCAAGCACAAGTCTCCAACTCTCATCGTGAGAGTTCTGTTTTCACATCATTTCACATTTGTTAGCGAATGTGTCTTTCCTGATGACGCCTTCATCCCTGTCTCCGTCACCACGTCTTATTCAGTTTGTTAGCCCCTGTCCTTACATGTTGATGAGTAATTTCTTTTTTACAACAAGGAACAAGACACGTTATTCCTGCCAAACAATTTTTTTTACATTAAAGTGGAAATTCAGCTTCAATTACGCAACACATTGCACATGAGTGACACAACCAGTGTCACACCACACTCACATGTAGTTAATGCATTACTGAACATACATAAAATACATGAAATGCATGTGTATTTTTGACGTGTGTTGTGAACGTGCATCATTTAGTTCCAGTGAACGAGTCCTGCTGTCCACTACATATGTTTGCTATGTTTCTTTGCCTCCATTACATGAATGTGCAAACTAGCTCTCATACAATGACAACCATCTGTCAATGTACACACACACACACACACACACACACACTCACGCATGCACACCCGAAATGCGGCAAGCTCCGCCTCCGAACAATATTCAAAGCGGTCTATAAAGTCATCAGAAAAATCAATCGCATTCTGACAGAGACAAAGGGCCTGGGAGGAGGAGCAGCTGAACTGTTACGTTTGTTGCCACACTTTCCTCTCCAGCAGATGTCCCAGTAAAAGTTGATGAGCGTCTTGCGTCGCATGTGTGAGATATGAGCGACGCGAAGCCGCACCTGAGACTTGCGGACTCCACCGTCGATTTCACTCAGTGGATCCTTCACATTGTGCAGCTGCGAGAGATAAGTTGATATCTCGCAGTCTTGGCGGTTGAAAAGCCCGGGTGGAGAATGACTGAGATTGATTGACCTCATGGAGTCCTCATAGAAAACACTGCTCGCCGGTGTACCTCACTGTCCTGAATGTAGTGTGTGTGTGGCTGATTATAAATAAGTGCTGCAGACTGTGAAAGGGTGTTTGCCCACAGCAGGACGGAGCTCGGAGCAGGCTCGCCACACACTGAAATAAAGGCACAGATGCTGTCAATTATCACGGGCCTTGGAGTCATTAAGTGCTCGTGTTTGTGCTCATCACCCATTTCTTTTGCTTAATTACAACTCTGTCTCGTCTGCAGTCACCCTGTCTTGTTAAAGTCATAATACTACAGGAATTTAACATTATTTTAGGCTACGCATCATTTTAGAGGGGGATATCAGAAGATCGGCCCGTCGCCTTCGTTAAAATGAGGATTGTGGAGCATCTTGTTTAGTTATACTTTAGTATAGGTTTAACAAATGTGACTTTATTGTTGCAATATTATGAATTTTTTTTCTCATTAACCCTGTAAGGCCCACTGTTGTAATTTTGCAACATCAGTTTTAGCTGTCCTAAAAAGATGGTAAATGTGCATACAAGTCTGGCCACATGGTCATGAACTCACACAACATGCCGACTTTCCTCGAAGCTCATCTACTTGTTTTATTGGATTTTATATATCAAGACTAAAGTAAGTAAAATGCCTAAAATATTTTTTTGCATGTTCATTACAATGTCTAGAACAGGTAGATACCAAGGTACTTTGGCATACATTCATCAAATTAGAGTTTGAGCTTGTTATGTCCATGTTGCAAATTTACAACACTGGGTGAGAGTGGTAGTCAAAGTAGCTTAAACATTACCTGGGGACTTTGCACTTCTCACATGTTCACAAATGGAAATAAATACCATCTTCTTACAATTACAAGTTACAGTTTTGAGTTTAGACCAGAATTTAATACAGGAATATATCATTTCTGGTTAAAAACTCTGTAGCAGAATTTGAAGTTTCATCTGTATCTTATCAGTTAAAAAATACAATTCACTGATCCTGGGCTTTTATCTGGGCTTTGTTTGTTTGCCCAAATAGTTTTTGTTGCACTAGGGAGAAACTGTTTTTGTAATGTTCTGGAATGTGGGCATGTAAGTTCTCTTGGGGGTGGTTGTTGCTTTGTTCAGGGACAGGTGCGAATGGTCTGCAAAGTGTTACCCGGAGAGCACAACTCTGTGATTCCTTTCAAGGGGCAATTCAGCTAAACTAAACAATACATGCAAGGCCAGCCACACCCATGGGGGTTCTAATTGTGGTAAATATCAAATCTATGACATGATATGTCACTTTGAAGTGTCAACGGCGTACGAGCCAAATCTGAACTTGGATTGTCAGGTGATGTTGATTCAGCGATGGGACAAAGCCACATAAAACCTACATTAATGTTGACAGGCCTTATACCGTGGGTGCCTACGATAAATACAAGGGAGATGTCGATTTTTTGGGACTAATTTGAATCCAAAAACAAGTTCCCCATGACATTGCGGAGCTGGTACATTTACATCTCCTGATGCACCATCAGCCTCGCCGCGGTTTACATCTGGCTCCTCTACAAGTGGGACTGCAAAGCTCTCAACATTCCTAGGAAAGAGATACTGAACAGGAAACTGTTCCAGGCACAACCAACATCCTCCCTCATCCTGGTGAACACAACTGTCAACACACCAAAGAGGACGACCATCTTGAGGCAATGGGAGCCCAGTAACACAGACAGTGCCATCAAGGAGCCCGTTGACTGCTCAGAAGAGACCTTGCTCAGGTGATCCGAGTCCACCAAATATAGGGTCCCAGCCAAGAGGACTTCTGTGCACCCCCTTAGTGGATATACGCAAGGACATGATCGCACATTTCCCTGTGAAGACGAAGAGAGGGCGCTGCAGACACTGGGATGAAGGACTCACCAACACTCTGCAGCAAGTGCAATGTCCATGAAGAGAGGAAAAGGACTGTCTTTGGGACTGTCACTGCAAATGAACATGGTGGAACACTTGGTCTATGTCAAGGCTTTCATTCAGTTCATTGAGTTTTGAAAGATATTTTAGAAAATGTTCCCCATTTTTAAATTAATAAATGATTATTCATAAAAATATATGACAGTTTGTTTATTCATGATATATGTTGTTATGGGGCTACATGAGCAAACAAGCCTGTACATAATCCCTTAGTAGTTCTTTATATTCATTCAGACTGTGAGTGCGAAAACAGAACTCTTGCTACCACTGAGGCCCAGCAGTGCAAAATTACAAGGTTTTTTAGCTCAATTTGTTTCTATATTTGGGTTTTACAGAGTTTAGCAATGACTTTATCACTTTATCCTTGTAAGTATCCGACTTCATTCTCAAAATCTCCAAACAGTTATTTTTTCTTCAATATGGCCCTAATACTCCGTTGTACTTTGTCACTTAACATATTTTGGAGCATTTGTTGAAAGGACTGATGCTGCCATTCTTCTTGTGATGACTCCTTTATCTTCTGGGAGATAATGAAAGTGCTTCGAGTTAGATGAGAAGATCGACGAAAAACTGAAGTATAAATTTGAAAGTTTATACGTGGGACTATGTCCTGGCTGGATGCAGCAACGTCTTTAAGACATTGCAAAAAATTGTCCAGCATTTATTCATCTTTTTTTGCCTGTCTGGAGCTTTACAGATGCTAGTTGGTAGATTTAGTTGCCTTTGCACAAGGCCAGTTCTTTCCTTCATGCTAATCTAAGCTAACCAGATGATGGCCAAACTAGTCCTAAAACTACTGATTTATTTCCCTGCCTACATCTCCATGCCTTCCATTGGCTTTTTTTTTGTGTGCATGCCCTTCAGCATCTGTTTCTGCCTGTCTGTTCTTGTTCCAATGACATGAGCAACATGATTCGATGATGAATGTGTCAAGGCTCATTCTGTATGTATTTTTATTCGTTTTTTCATTTTTGCTTGGCAGCCAAGGAGTATCTCTGTTATGTAAAAAGATCACCCCCTTGCTGGAGATTCAAGCCATTGCTCCGCTGTCCTTGAGCAAGACAATGAATCCCTGTCCATCTCCAGGCAGAGCTACTGTACCTGACCCTTGACCTTTCCTGTAAAAAACAAATTATCTGGCAGAAATAAAGGGTTTTGGTCAGACTTATTATAACAGGGATCTTTTGTAGGACTAACAGAAGGAGAATCAGAGGCAGCCAGTTATGTCCAGTGACATAACATGAATGAGAGGTGATAATAATAATAATAATAATAATAATAATAATAATGGACTGATGATGTTGGCTGATAATGACACCCCAGGGAGACAGAAAGACTCTCGCATCTGCATTATTTTCAAATCGTCTCCATCACCAGGTTTAGTTTGTAAACATGACGCACATGTAGACTGACAGACTGAATAAAAGAGGGAGAAGACAGAGAGGAGGATACTGAGCGACAGGATGACATGGATAAACAGGGATGCAGGCAAAGATGGAGGGATGGAGGAGCAGACAGAGCGATGGAGGGATGGAGGAAGTTGATGTTGGATGAGAGGGCTGTCACTGAGACTCTGTTAATGATGTACAGATGGCCTGTGAGTCTCCCCTCCCCACACCAGTAATCTAATGAAGAGACGTGGATTACCGTTAACTCAGATTAATTTTTAACATGGTGGAGGAGGCAGTGATGACAGCCATGATTATTATCATTACCATAATCATTCCCACTTTGTCTGCCACTCTGTGTGCTGGGTTTATTGAATGTGTGTGTGCTTGTGTGTGTTTCTGTGTGTATGTCTGCGTGCGTGCACGTTGTCACGTGGCTGTGAAAATACTGTAGGCACGCTTGTGAGAGGTTTTTATGAACCTTGTTCATTTGCATGGAGTCTAGACATGACATCACGTCATCATCCTTTTGTTTTTCATAAACAATATGTATTGACCCTCAGTTAGGTCGGGGCAACATCGCTACATGTAAAACCAGCAGAAGACACGACGAAAGATAAAAGACCTTTTGTCTTGGGATGAGTGAGTGAGGAGGGGAAGCAGGAATCAGAAAAACTGAATTCCCATCTCCTCGCCCCTCTCAAAAGGGTGTAATGTGGAGTTTCATGAAGTTAAGAATGCATGGATAATGTGACGAGAGGAGGGAGGGAGGAAACCGAAAGGAATGAAAGATGTGAATGTGTGGAGATGAATGAAACACTGAGATGGAGTGAAGTTGAGGTGAAGGATTAAGATATTTCAGAGATTTAATAACGCTGAACAAGACAGTCACTTTATTAAAGTGTGTTTTAAAGGATCTTGGTAATAATTTCTCAAGACTTCAGAAGGTTGCACTTTTATGTGATGTCCAAATAATACAAACGCAGTGTCATGTTGATATCCTGGTGTTGTTTATTCCATCTCTGGTACCTGTTGGCAGCTCAGACAGCAGCAAAATGAATTGTTCATATTAACAAATGCGAGGGGAATGCACATGTACGTGTGGGGGGTTGGGAAAGTTTTGTTGTGTTCTGTGGGGTGTGTGTGTGTGTGTGTGTGTGCAGTTGGGGGTTAGGCAGAGTCAGACAGTGTCTAATCCTCAATTCCCTCTCTCTTACAACGATAAAGCAGGATGAGACAAGAAAAAACAATCTCAGTCATTGTTGCCTCAGACAATGTATTAAACTGCTGCTTGTTGTTGAAAGCGAGGTTAGATCCCACTGAGCATGCTCAGAGAGCCTTCATTTCCGAGGCACATTCACGGTAAATAAGATTATACCATGGCATACTTACTTTTTTCCTGGAACATATCCCTTTACTGAGGTTAACAAGTAGGCTGAATATTATGGAAGCTCAAATCTATTTCATGTTCCTGAAGGAATATATGATGTTAACTGTAGATCAATGGTAAAATTACCAAATACTGTTTTATTTTTATTGAATTATTTTTTTAATGTGAAAAAAACACAGAAAAATCAAAACAATTTTGTGACATTTGTAAAAATGAAGTCCTGAGGTCAACGTTTTTATCATCACAACGTTTAACATCCATATAGGCACTGTATCACTGACACATTTAAGTATTGTTAAACATTGTTAGTGTTACAGAGATGTCATCATTATACACACACGCACACTCATGGGCACACACATTCAGAATCATACACTGCGACCCCACCTCCTGATTCGGGATCTTTGACGCAGGGTTGTGGGCGAAGGCATTGGGTGGCGAGACGCAGAGCTGTCACTTTGCCTGTCTGTCTGTCTGTGCTGAGGCGTGTCTGTGTGTGAGGGGTTTCTCTTAATAAGCAGGTCCCTAAAAGCGCACCGATTACCCCAATTAAACAGCATTCCCATCACATCTCTGGGTCCCGGGGCCCCGAGAGCCTGTTAGCCTGTCTGAAAGAGTTGACAATGCCAAGACTGACACACCCAGTCAAGTACATACACTATCAACACACACACGCGCACATACGCGCGCACACACCCACACACACAAATCGCAAAACTATATAGAAATACCCCGGAGGGAATACAGTGTAATAAATTCTTTATGAACTTACATTCCAAACTTAATTAGTAAATCTATATGGCTCACATCATGTTAAAAGACATAATGATTCAAGAGAGAAATGATTTCGAAGGTTCATATTTCCAGATGCAAAAAAACCAAAACTAACTTTTAAGCCTGCAACTGAGGCTTTCGTGGTCTGACATATCGTTCCACTCTACAAACAATATCTCTAATCTCTTGTTGTCTGGCAAAAATAGGCCAAGGAAGCATTTGAAAGATGCACAGTAAAAAGGTTCTTTCAGAATATGATATGAAATTGGAATGGCCTAATAGGTGAAGCTTGTAGCCACTGAAAACTGCAGGATAACTGAGGTCAGCAGAGATGCAGGTGACTATCTGGACGTCGAAAGTTTCAACAAAAACCAACAAATCAAATTTTTTTCCTCATAATGTTGCATTGAGATAAGTTAACACTAAGATACAATTAAGTGCATTTCCCAGAAGAAGGAGTTTGACCCATTCACACACACACAATAACTATTTCACACCCCATAACCTCAGCACAAGGTTCTCAATACCTACATTGATTTTGCATAAGACACCTGTCATCATATAGATTTTTGAGTGAAAAGAGACCAATAAATAGTAGCAGTCAAAAAGCCTCAATTTCCAACATTTGAAGTTTGACTGGTGTCCTCTACAGAATCCCTTCTGTTTCCACAGTTTATTAGCATCGCTCTGGGAAATTAATGCCACAAACTGTTTATTTAAATGCATCTCGACCCCTAATCGTTATGAAAACACACATTAAGTCGTTCTTTTGACAATTTTCTGGAGAAAAGGCACCACGTTTGGATAGAGATACATCACAGCTGTCGTACCTGAACGTTGCCCGTCCACAAACTAATATTTGGCATCTGATGGAAATCTGAAATGAATCTGCAAAGTTTATCTGACGCTTGTGTCTGCAAGACTCAGACATTTAGATTGCCTGTCTTGTTGTTTGACTCTTTCAAGTTTCTTTTTCACACAGATGCATGCACATATTGCCCTCCTTCACACACACACACACACACACACACACACACACACACACACACACACACTGCGGTGTCATCTGTGTGTGCTGTGGTCCCATGCTGTCGGCTGGCTGTCACAACCCCAGTGTTGGGCCTGCTGTTGGGGAGAAAAAGCTTGCATTGGGCAGATCCTATTTAGAGAGATTAAAACGTCCATGTCCAGCTGTCTACATCAGTCAACACACTGCCTCCGAGATGGTTCCACCAGATACACTACTGCTCTGCAGCATCTCTGCCTCACTCTCTCTATATATCCCGCATTCATCTCTTTTTATCTGGATGCATTACCTTCTCTGTCTCCACTGTGCTTCTTCTCCCCCTCATCTTTGTGGTTGCTGCCATTTCCTTGTAAGACTATAATTTAGCGCTTGAAGCACAGGAGTTGCTGTCACAGGGGTTTTAGCGGTTGAATTAGATTAAGCAGAGCACTACAAATGCTGGTGGGGATGAGTTGGCTTTTCTCGGCAGCGTGGCATCGTAAGCCTTTTTTTACCCTCAAAGACTCCAGAGATGCTGGAGAAGTGGTGTGGCTTTCAAGGTACGGGGTGAGACAGAGGAGCTAAACTGTCTCTCTTTTGTCTCACAGATGACACATCAACACTTACGTAAATCATAATACAAGATTAGTTTCTCCATGACGCTACAAGAAAATAGACGTTCAGGACCATGCTGCATGCATTATTGAAGCGATTTCAGTGCTTCAAAACAATGTGTACAGTACAGATTTGCACCTAAATTAAAACAGGAACAGTTTGGGGAACCAAAAGGAAGTCTAGATTCAGCTATTTCTGCACGAATACCTTATTGGATTGGACATGGCAGCTCAGCTGTGTGTGTGTGTGTGTGTATGCGCGCGTTGGTGTGCATAGTTGTGTACATGTGTATCCACGTGTCTGCTTGTATAGCTCTGAGCACTGACGCATGCATGAATTCATGTAGTGTCCATTTTGAATGGGATTGTTGTGTGTGTGTGTGTGTGTGTGTGTGTGTGTGTGTGAGAGAGATAGAGGACGAGGGAGAGAAAGGCAAAGAGTAACCCCCCCCATTAGTGGCTCTGGCCTGAGGCTGAATCCCTGATGATGTCTAACAGTGTAGTAATGGTCCGGTATCTCCCCCCTCTGTCCCCCCATCCTCCCATTCTTTGCTTCCCTTCCTCCACAGATCTCCACCCTTCCTCTTCTCTCCGCTCCATCACCTCATCGTTCCATGTTTTCTCCACATCAACACACCCATCATACATGCAGCAATTCAGGGGAATGGTCGTTGTTTGGAAGTTTCAGATATCCCCACTCAAACCAACCATTCACTCCCATTTCATTAAGGAAAAGGTGAAATCTCCTCAGAACTGCCTCATGAGACCACGCAGGTAGCCATGTCTACCTAATCTGTTTTTTTAATGAGGGTTTTCAGAAGTGGTTTAATTGAACAGCCTCTTTTACTCATCTGTAATTTCTTCAATCTCGATCAGAACAGAGAGCAAATTGAGATCTTGTGGATTTATTTTCATGTGACCTGCTGAAGTTCAATCACTGGACATGGGTTGAATGTGTGCAGGGACAATTAAAGACATTACATTTAATTTGGACATAAACATTTACATTATGACAGCGTTGGACATGCAGTGTATCTCAGCATCTGTTTTGTTTTGTGTATTTTTCAACAGAAAAACAAATGATTATTTTCCAATAATTTCTATTAATCGCCAATGTAACCTAATGTAAGTCTTCTAGACATTAATGTTGTCCAGTATTAAGAGTGGGAATGGTCTGGAAACCAACACCTGTGTGTGTCTTTTCAATTCAGCACAATGTCACAAACTTTTTGTAAATTATATCAAAATAACAAATTCGATATTTCCATCTATTCATAGACTCAGTTTCATACCACAGAAATTCTGATATGGGATTAAGAGAAACTCGAGTCGCTTGTGTGTCAATTGCAGTCGAAGAAACAATAGAGTTTGTTCTCAGCCAAACTCTGCCAAGGAATGATTTCCCTGAGAGATACTGAAAATTATATAGGCCTGGAATATGATATGATAGAGTCTGCCAACAACAACTCCTCAATGAAGAGTTTAATTTTTTTTCTGTTGTTATGAATGAGCAATGACACAGAATATCTAAGATAGATAGATAGATAGATAGATAGATAGATAGATAAAATGACCTATAAAGGCTCCATCACCAAGAGGCATGGATTCACTCAGTGAGAGGGACAGCCATATAGAAGTGGAACCCTTTAAACACCATTGCACTGCACTGTTAACTCCCCCATCAACAACTAGTCCCGACGGGTCATCCGCATGTGCAGGCAGCGAGATGAAGGGATGGAGGGAAGGCGTCGGAAAATAAATGACAGAAAGTGAAAGAGAAGAAGTGGGGTGTGTGCAGAAGGACGAGGCGTCTCCTGTCTTGGCCCTAATGGTCCAAATGAGGCTGGGGGAAAGGATGAGGGTGTGTGTGTGTGTGTGTGTGTGTGTGTGTGTGTGTGTGTGTGTGTGTGATGAGCACACAGGAAGTGAGCCTGTGGGAGGGTTGGGCTGAGCGGGTCTGAGCCGGGAGTGTGAGACAGACCAGAGCTAAGTGACTCAGGCTCAACACCATATGAGCTGGCAGCTTGTCACATCCCAGCCCATCACAGAGGGACAAGATAACAGAGGCCGTTTCACCACAGAGCAGCTCCTATAACTTCAAACATCCACACATTAGTTAAATAATTTCATTTTCCTTTTTTTTTTTTTAATCTCTTGAGCGATCAGTCAGAGACAGGCATTTGCATGTATTTCAACGGAATGACTGATCAATTGATGCACTAGTACTGGCAGTGAGAGTTCCCCAAAATGCCCGAAGCAACATTTACGGACATTTAAGTTCTCAAATGTACAGCCCCTCCGCAAAAAGTTCAGCATCCATCCATCGTCTACCGCTTTATCCATTTAAGGGTCGCGGGGGGGCTGGAGGCAATCCCAGCTTACATTGGGGCGAGAGGCGGGGTTCACCCTGGACAGGTCGCCAGCCTATCGCAGGGCCACATACAGAGACGGATAACCATTCACTCTTACATTCAGTCCTACGGTCAATTTAGGGTCTTCAATGAACCTAACCCCATTCTTCCCAAGCCAGAGAACCCGGAGAAAAACCCACGCATACACGGGGAGAACATGCAAACTCCACACAGAATGTGCCCTGGTTGGTTTGAACCGGGATTCAAACCCAGAACCTTCTTGCTGTGAGGCGAAAGTGCTAACCACCACATCACCGTGCAGCCAAAGTTCAGCATGTCTGAGCAAATTCTTTATGTCAAGTGCAACTTTGGAGAAGTCTGTCGCCCCTTTTTACAAAGTCATCATGACAATGCTGTCCTTTGAAGAATTCTAAATGAGAGAAAGGTCTTAAAGTTATAATAGTTGCACCATAGCGTTTTATTTAACCCCACAGTGGTCTGACTCACCATGTAGCATGAAGGGAATACATTGCCAACAAGCCACAACTGGCCAACCAATGGCCAGCGGCGCCAATTTCACAAGGATATGTAACTGTGCGTGACAACTTGTTGTTTTGATTGTGTGCTTTTGTTGCTAACCCAAAATGAACACAATCCCCATTATTGAAATATCCTCATGTTTTTGCAATACAATTAATGAAGATGGATTGCATAATCAAACTGATTTTAGACACTATAAAGTTCTAAACAAGCTGCAACCAAAACTGATTTCAGCAATGGATGGTATGAAAAATCCAAAGTGTTCTACTGTTGCCTATCCTCTAAAAAAAAATATCTGCTGTACTTTGTTTATGATGAAATGTAATTAAAAAACGGCAATTAATCAATCATATGTAATGGCCAAGGCTATGAAACAATAACTCTTTAGTTAGTTGTGACTGATAAAATGGAATTGGCCTTTAAAACTTCCACAATCTAAAACAACTGAAATATACATTATACTATTATTATATCAAACATTACACTATGCTACACTACACACAATAAACAAACAATGTGTTTTTTATAAACACCAGTTTCAAAATACCAGAGCTTCCATCTCAAGCTACAGTGTGATGATGAGATGAACTCATGTCTGTGCACACGTGTTGGTTTACTGTACTGTTTGTAAAATACTCTCTCTCTCTCTCTCTGCCGCTTTCTCTCTTCTTCTTGGAGACTCACACACTGTTTACGCTGGCATCTTCAACATGCTCTTCTTTGTCTCTCGTTGGAATATTCATGCCAATTAAAGGCCTGTAGATAAAAATAGACAAGTATGATTATGTTGGCAGGGAGCAGAGTTCCTGTATGAAAATTAGTTGTGTATTATTAATGTAATGAGTACAGAACATAAAATGCATTCTTATGTTAAGTTATTCAGTAGGGTCATGCTTGTAGTTATTGCTCAGAGGCTGTTTTAGGGTGAACTCCATGGCATTTCAGCAGAAGCTAATTGAAAATTTTACTCAGGCTCTCATCAATATGGAATGTTTGTTTCTAAATTAAGATCAGAGGATTTTGTGTGTGTGTGTGTGTGTGTGTGTGTGTGTGTGTGTGTGTGTGTTTGTGTGTGTGTGCGTGTGTGTGTGTGTGCGTTTTTAAATTAACTGTATTCAAGCACTGGTAATTCCCAAAAAGAAAATTCTCCCAAACACGATTATCAGACACCCTGAAATAACAGAATGAGCTAAATGGCCATGTGCTGGATGTGTTTTTTTTTTCAAATTTTAAGACTCGAAATAGGCAAATACTGTCCTATTAATATTTTCCGTTAGAGTTTGGGGGGGGAGGATTCTAACACAGTAACACGTCTACTGTCTTCATATAATTTGTAATTCTCTCTGAAAATATAAATTTAATTCATTCAGCTCAGTCAGTCTGAAAACTTTATTCCCTGTGTTTTTCACTGCTGTGAATCCCTCTGCCTGTTCCCACTGAGGCGATCAGGTCATGTGATCTACACTCAGGTGTGTGTGAGCAGCAGGTAAAGCTATCTGCCCACCTGCAGTGGAAGAAAAAACGCTCGTCTCGTCGTGGGCTAGAGTTACGACTTGGTCTTCGTGTCTTGGCAAACAGCAAAAACTGAACCCTCACTGCTCCTCTGTCCGTCCTGCATTAAAGCTGCCATACTTCCTCCATTTTCCCTGGTCAGCAATGTCTCTAGTTTCCTCTTCCTCTTCGGGGTTTGTCCTGAGGACGAAGCATGAACACACATGAGATTCACAGATATGACTGTTATCATTCTTTACATTTTTCGATTTCTGACCCATCTGTACTGCAGCCACACATTTGAAGTAAACACGGTAGATGTCCTCCTTTGTGGCCTAAACCACTATGAGATTACCACAGGAAATTGAAGGCAACATAATACGGAGATCTCTCCAGCATTATCAGAAATGATTTGTCACACAGTCGCTCAACTGAAACACTGCTTATCTGATTTGAGTTCATCCCTCTGTTCTTCTTTCAATGTTTTATGTATTTTGCCTTTGTTTTTAGGTGTGGATATTATTACCATGGCTGTAACACTGTGAAATGAGTATTTATTATGTTTGCATATTATATTCAGACTATTTGAAAATAAATGTTTCAATGTGAATAACCCAACAATGTGTATCCCGCAGTTTTCCCTCCAACTGAATAGCAATTTTAATGTCTGCCTGTATGAAAATATTTTCCTAAATCCAGGTTTAGTTTCATATCACCATGGTTTACAAAAAGAACAAATGCGCTGCAGATAAATGTAGTCCTAAAGTTTGTAAAAATCCCCAAAATTAGATCCAATATCTATAAAAATTACAGCTCTTAACTCCAAAATAAAACTTAATTGTTTCGGTACTTGCCAAATCTAAAATTATGCTACAGAAATTATACATTTTACTGTACGATTTATTGTGCTATCAATACGAGCTTCAAAAGGGAAAGTTTTTTATTCATTGCCCAGTTTTTGTCAATCACTTCAGATGCTGTATATGAACAATTCAATGAACTCTGAAATCTGGGTTTTTTCTAACAAAAAAGTGTCCAGCAGCACAACAACTCAAAGCAAACAAGCGGAGCCGAGTGGCCGACCAAGTTAGCTGAGAAACAGAGGAGGAAAAACAAAGACCAAGGGCAAACCTGTGGGAAGACCGAGAGCAGTTGAGCTTGGGAAAGAGAGAGAGAGAAAGAGAGGTGTCCATGTCTCTCATTCTGCAAATAAACAAAAAGTAAACACCAGTGGAGGAAACACTGTGACACTTGACGCTGCCGATCGCTCCTCCACCTGCCCACTCAAGTTTCCCAGAAGGCCATTCTGCCAGCCAGAGGACAAAAGCAGCGCAAAAAGCCAACACCTCTCTCCACCCGGGGCGCTCAGAGACAAAGGAGGGGGAAAAAAGCGATACAACACCTTTGTTTGCTGAGATTAAAACATGTTGCATTCTCTACCTCCTGTCCTCCCTCCCACCCTCCTCTCCCCAGGGGTTACTGTGCCGGCCAAGAGAATGCAGCGGTCAGCGGACTTTCTCTCCGTTCTTGGTCGCTCTTGAAAATATCTGCCATATTGTTTCTGTGTTTCCCATTGTTTGCGTGTCATTGTGGTGCGTCTTGTGACGCAGTGATCTAGCAGCTCAGTCTTGGCACAGGGTGAATGAGCAGGCCTATTCGTTTGCTGTGCCTCCTGTGTGATACGGGTATAAAGTTGGTGATGTGACCAGACTTGCGCCCCAGCCTGATTGTTAATGACTGAAACGGAATAGCTGCTGACATAAAAGAACAGCCTCTCTTACCTTCCACGTTGGGGAATCTAACTCGGATGATAACAGCTCAGGAATTCACACATGGACGGACATGAGTGCCACGTGCACTACTTTTGTCAAAGGGAAGCTTCCCCTGCTACTGTGATAACACTTGTGAGTGTAAGGAACACACACACGCCTGATCAATTGATCCAGCCTCTCTCACGCTTGTTTCATGCAATTGCCATGACTGGGAAATATTCTACAAATATAACGGACGACATGAGGCAAACACGCACATCAAATCCACCAGTCTGCGGTTACAACGGTAACCATGGCGGGGATGGAGGCCCCGAGACATGCTCAGACACTCCGCAGGGGGTTTCTGCCAATCTGGCAAGCGCAGTGGGAGGTCTCACTCTCATCAGCACTGTAGGATCCAGACCACCTACCACCTACCTTTGCTCACTCTCAAGTGCACACGGGCCTGTAAAACTGCAGGCTGCCTAATGATGTACCTGCAGTTAACACATTTCTCGTTTCTCTTACTATTTACAAAAGAAAATAGTCCCAGCGGAAACAGTTTATAGTGAGCTCTGTGGATGATCCAAAGTAATTAAGAGGAGAGAAGTGCCGCTGTTGAGTTTGAGAATGATTGTTGTTGTTTTTTCCATCTTGGAAACAGCAGTTGACATTAAAAAAAAAATATATCGCACCTCAAGGTTCATTTAGCAGCTGTTCTGGAGCCTTTGGTTGTATTTTGATTTTAAGATTCTTTTAATAACTTTTAAAGCTCAGCGTGGTCTGGCCCCCGATTATATTCCAGAGCTAACTCCCTACGCTCCAAGCCGTAACCGAAGATCTTCTAACCCACTCTTGCTCGTGGTTCCTATAAGACAAGGCTGGTAACTAAGGGTGGCTTTTGCCAACAGGCCCCCGAGGCTCTGGGAACTAGTTGGCTGAGGAGATTAGACTTACCAGCAATATGTAACCTGTTTTAAATCATATTTTCACAGGAAGGCCTTTTAAGGCCTACTTTTAAACTGGTTTTAATTGATCTTTATATTATCTTTCTTATTTTTGTTTTGTCTTGTTTTTTTCTGTGCTGTTTTAGTCCTATGTATGTTGTAAAGCACTTTGTAACCTTCTTTAGATCAGCGCTGTATAAATAAAGTTCAGAATTGTTATTATTTGACATTATTACATCTATAATATGATTTTCTTTACATTTAAACAACTTTTTTCTATTCTATGTCTTCTCTCTCATCACTTTCTCTCCTCTCAATCCAGCAGGTCAAGGCAGATGGCCTCTGACTCTCCGGAGGTCTGGTTCTTCTTGTTGAAGTGCTCCAAAAAAAAATTTGAATTAACATTTCCACATCCCATCTACTGAGGAGGGTTTTGTGATATGATCACATCATCCATCATTAAGGTTTCCCATTTTCTTGGTTAACTTCGACCACATGTTCAGTCGGCATCACAGAGACAACTCGGCGTTTTGTCATAACAGCAATGTAGGTGACATTTTTTGGAGCAGTTACAGGATTGCTCCACCATCCCAAATGCCTAGTAAATAAATACTCATTCCAGTCCAAGGTGATTCTGGGTTTGGTGTCTTTTCTTCCCAACAGGATCTCACACTGCTGAGAAAGCAAAGAACCGAAAGAGGCCCCTCCTCTGTTACATACAGCACTCAAACGTTAAGATGGGCTTGTGGGATCATGTGGGCCTTTTCAAAAGACATGTCCCTATCGACGCTTGCTCTCTGCTGAGAATGGCAGGTGGATAAAACATAAGCCTCTCTCCTCAAACCCTCCCTCTCTATCCCTGCGTCGCCGATCCCACTACACAAACAGTCCACCCACATAATGAGGCCTGGTGAGAAAGTGTGAAGTGGAGGTGTATTGAGGGGCCGTGTAAGCTGGTCTAATCCTCCTTCACTGCATTTGTTGTGTCATTAGAGCTGTACGAGTTGTGGATCCTGTGACACGGGCCCTATTCACTCCCGTAGCCCTCAGCCAATACACTGCAGAGAGAGACGGCGTTCAGAGCGGTTATAAGCCACAGTGGATTTTCGAAGGTGGGAGCGTCCTTAAAGACCTCACAGGATCTCTCCCCTGGGGACAGAAGACGTGGTCACATATGGTGACAAGAGTTCTCACTCTGTTTTTCTCTCACGCACACGCACGCACACACAAAAATATGTCTCTACCCAATTCACTCAGCAGCTTTATTTTTGTGCAAATCTCTGGCTATACAGTGGCTGAGAGACAAGAGATGTGCTTTGCAACAAGTGGATAAAACAGACATGACATGACATGACATGACTATTATGTGGGCGACAGAAGGTGACCAGCTGTTAGTTTGCCAAGTCTGCTGAGATCACTGTCAATACTGAAACCAGTCCATCCTGTCTCCCGTCAGCACAATTATCAATTCGATGAATTAAAATCTACTAATACTTTCACCTGCGTCAGTCTATGATGTTTTACTCTCCCCTTCTATAGTTTACAGTACAATGAGAGTAAGTCAGTTTTTAGTTGTTTTGTTTTTTACATAAAACACAAATGTCAAACTTATTTATCAGCAACTGCAATTTACCAATGGCACCGGTCTTTCATGTTTTAAAACTGAGTGTGATTATTTGATGGAAAACGGAGACATGATGGCACCATGCAGTGTATAAGGCTGAGGTTTCCAATGGGAAGTAAACTGTCGGGGTTCACCTGCTAAGCTCAAAAGAAAACAAAGATTTTGGTATTGCTTTATTTCATAGCTCCAGCATTTTACAGCTAATTTCAAGGAAACTTTTTTTCCCCTCAAAAATTCAAAATGAAAAGGAGCTTACATAATACTATAACTTACTAACACGTTTTTTAAATTGCCATCATAATTAGAATCATACTGCGTTGTCCTTTCTTGGACAGTGTGTTAACAATTTACAGCTAAATATCAGCTCATTGTAGGAAATTATATCGAAATTTGCTAGAAAACATGGCGCCTGTAGATTAAAGCAGGGTTTTACTCTGAAAGTTCAGTGATTAAGAGAATAAATGTTCCTGAACAGCTTTCTGAAGTGAAATAGACATTAGCTGAAAATCTACGTTGGCTAACTGTTACGGCTATGGTCACACAGTCTGTGTTTAAACTCTACTTAGTGCAGCTACTCTGCGTTTGCCACCAATGCATCCTACCTTACGGTGCTGATGCGAGGTAGTTGAGATGCATTCGTTTATATCTGTAAACCGTTGAACTCTTGAGACTGATAAACATATTCGTACACAGAACAATATGATAGAACAAGCATCACAAAGTAGTGATATTGCTTTTGGCTACTGCTCTTATTGCTGGCTTATTTAAAACATGAAAATGGCTCAGATGATTAAAAAACAGCTTTGATTACATTTCCCAAAGTGCTTATCAGCTCCGCGTGTTATGTTGACTGTACGTCAAGTCCCAGCACACTAAACCCATCAGTTCATCACACTGACTGGATGGACCAATCCCATCCTGTCCAGAACAATAGACATGTTAAATGCTAATCTGCTCCTACATCAGTTTCTAAAAGTTTCATCATGCTACTAAATATTAAGACTTTTCCAGACATTTGAAATGCAACATAAAATGTAAGGCCATTTTTGCCAGTGAAAAGAAACAACAACTATGCTCTGTAATAGAGAACCTAACCACATGGCTGATTTCTCCTTAAATATTGGCAGAACAGGATATTCATCTTTTTTTACTCAGGTTCTTCTGTACTGAAATTATTTGTCATGATTGGTATATTTAATGGGATTCAGGGCATTATAGGGTGTCTGTATACTGGTAGTCAAGCTGAAAATATTTCTACATTTTTTCAGCACCTGCAGATGCCTCCGTATCATGACCTTGCACCCTGATCCTGATCTCATTTGGGCTGTTCCTTGAGCTGGTGTTCCCTGAGAGCACCAGTGAAAGTAGCCGTCCACACATGCAGGGCCGTCGCGGCGGAGAGGGTGAGGAAGAAGAGGAAGGCAACTTGGAAACCAAACAAATCTACCACGCCTCCTGCCAGGGCGCTGAACGTCAGCTTCCCGAGCACCTCCAGAGTCGCCAGGAAGCTGTAGTGGGTCGACTAAAGGGAGAACAGCAGCCAAGAGGTAGGATGACAGGAGAGTAGGAGGAGGGATGACGAGAAAACAGATAAAAAGGGGGAGGTAAAGGAACGTGAGAGGAGGAAAAGGGACAAGGGGAAAAGAGAGAGTTTGGGAAAGAAAGACAAACATTGTGAGTAAAAGGAGATCATCGTAAATGGGAAAGTGAGAGTGTAACATAGATGGAGAAGGTAAAACTTCATTCTATCCTGTTGCACAACTTGTCATTTGATTGCTCTTAAACCTTTAACACAGAACAATTAGCCACAAGACACAGGGAAACAAGGGAAAAGTGTGGTTTGATTTTTTTCTTTAAAACAAAAAAACTAAAACTGGAAGCCTGAAAGAGACAGCGTGAGATCATGGCCTGAGACGATGGAAGGAGGCCAAACACAGAAGAGTATCTGATCCCAGCCTTAAGGCTTTCAAGATGGAATGAGAGAGAGAGAGAGAGCGAGAGAGAGAGAGAGAGAGGCAGCGATTACCTAATCTCTCTGAGCCTCCTCCCTTTGTCCAAAAGCACCACATTCAGCAAGTGAGTCCAAAAAACAGGAGGACTATAGTGACACCTAGACAATTGACCGAACAAATCCATTCACTAGACTGATTTGTCTCTTTGGTTTAACAAATACCTGTATACCATTCCTTCATATAAATATGAAATATTGAAACTTGTTCTTAACACACCAGCTGAACAAGGTTGTTCTTCACTATATCTACAAACAATACTTTAGGCTAATTTCTTTTACAGGACAAAAAACTATTGAGCAGCAACAATTTGTAAAAAAAAAACAATTGCTACCCTGACAAAAAAATCAACAGGAAACTATTTTGATAATTGATTTGACTCCATTTCTGTTTTATTTTTCAGTAAGGCCACAGGCTTCTACTGACAGTTTTGTTTTGGTTTGTACCATTTCTGCTGTCATCAACAACCGCAGGGTCGCGACATTCCGTGAAGAACATTTCTCACTCGAACAAAACAGCGACTGCAAATGAAATGAATCCGACTTCCATTAGAGCTGAGGAACTGGTGTCGAGCTGAGACTGTATCGGAGCTGTGGCTGAGGTCTGCAGGCCGAGGTAGGGAGCTCCCAGAGCCTGTGTGACCACAGCTAAGTGGAGTGCCTTTATCCTGAGCAACTTGTTTAACAGATTCGGTTTCTTTCTCCTGGGGATCGTTAACAAGCACTCACACTATCAGTTTTCTGTCACTGGATAGCGCTACCTTCAGTAACACACACACAGGTGAGCTAATGCTCTCCTCTCCGCAATACGCACATACAAACACGGGTCCACACACCGACACACTAAATATCAAGCGGTATATGTGTCATGAGAACCTGGTTCTCATCATCACTTGTTGCGATTGACTCTGTCCTGTTATTTATTTTATGTGACCAGATGCCAATATCTGTGCTGCAGCCCCCTGTGATTCCCCCCCCCCCCCCCCCCCCCCCCCTCCTTCTCCACTTGAAGAGTGACTGCAATTTAAATGATAATTTGTCACCTTCAGAGATTGACTGAGTGACGTCTGAGCGGCTGTGTGAACAACGATCACCTCTAGGCAGCAGTGGCCCAGTTACGACGAGGACAAAAGGAGTTAAGTCAAAGAGGAGAAACAAGGGAGGAGAGGAAAAAGTCAGAGTGGGAAAGAGAGCATTTAAAGGACTAGAGAATGACAAAGAAATAGAGTGAGGTGATAGGAGACAATGCCAGTGTGGGGATGGGGGGGGCAATGAAAAGAAACTGGGTCTGCATAGATTTTGCAGGTGGAAACAGCTGATGAGAACTGACAGGTATAGGTGACAGTAGGTGTGCTACTGTCTGCTGATGATTTCAATCTCCAGCCCCACTGACAACCAAAGGAAATGACCTAACATTACAAAGCAGCACAATTAAACCGAGAAAGCTGAGAGGAAAAAAGGGAAGGAAGGAGGGAGGAGATAAAAGAAAGATGGTTGACTGTTTGTTGAGCCACAGGAGATGACCTAACACCACACAAGACAATTAACACTGGAAAGAAAGTGACGCGAGACAAGGAATTATTACATAACAGCAACAATTCCAGAACAAGTTCAGCATGAGAAAATTCCGGTTTCACCTGAATGCTTTCCTCGGCCCTCTGAGTGCAATGCATCATGGTCGTGAAGGTGAGCGTGGTGATGAGACCACCCAGGAAGTGTTGAACACTCATGCTGAGGATAGCCATACCTGAGAGAACAAACAAATGCCAGTAAAGTCAATTAAAAAACAGTACAGTAAGTTTTTTCTGAGAAAAGCAGGAAATCATCAATTTTACAATGTTGACTGCTCAAGTCAAAGTACCGAGGCAAAGCAGTTGTAAACGGTAAAGCTGTCGAAGTGTCTCCTCTCCTTCCCCCCACCACCTACCCCACCTCCCCCTTGTCCCCAAAACACGAGCAGTGTATCCTCTGAGGGGAAGTGGCAGAGCAGTGTTAGTGGGGAAACACAGAGGAACCACTGAGCCTAACTGTCTCTGCTCCCGCTAACACTGAATTATTCACTCAAGCCGCCAGAGTTATTGCCGAATAAGACTCTTCAGTCAGCGACACAAGACTGTTGGAGTCACACAGATACACCGACTGATCAGACTGGAGGAGTGGGAAGCGGAGGGTTATCATGTAATATTGAAAAATCTGAAACCGAATGTTTTGCTGTTTCTTTCTTTTTTTTTTTTCTTCTTTTCCGGTTGAGTTTTCCCGAGATCTTTGTTCTGGGTTCAAAGTGGAGGAGGGAGAGGCCCCAACTTTCAGTCTGAGAGGTTTGATAGGGGAACAGACAACTCCGGCAGAGATGAATGGTGTGGATTTGAATCCCAAATGCTTTGCGACTGGCTGTGCAAAAGAATCACACGTGTCAGACATTAAGGAGTGAATGCCTCTCTGGAGAGAGACAGCTAGTGTCTGTCAACGTCTTCGGCATCATGTACATCTTGTGCTGGATTAATACTGAACATCTGACTCAAAAGATTGTACTGTAGGCGAGTGGTTCCCAACCTTTTGGGGATTTCAGCGCCTCAAGGTATCAGTAAATTCTTTCACCCTATATTTAAACAATTTTTGCGTCTTGCCCCAAGATTGTACATGGAGTGATTCTTATTCTTTTTTAATTTTTTTTCTATCCTACAACAACTTTTTACGACCCTGCCCAATTTTGAAAACCACTGCTGTAGGGAGCTGATGGACAGCCACTCAGTTTTGAACAGATGTCTGCAGTTAGAAAGGCGTCACAAGGATTTACAGCTTTCACTGTGTGGGTACACGTCTATTGTCAAGTCCTGCTGTGCGGATATTACTTAACCTTTATATCAAATTACTCACCTGCCAGCAACACCTACAAAAATCTGCTAACATTTTCTCCTTTGCCATTAGAAAGAATGGACCACGTACACCTTAGGTTACAAATATCCAGGGGCTGAACACATTCAGAGAAATACCACAATGCAACAGTGCTGCAGTGAAGTTGGTGGTCATCACTGTTTACTGTAGGTGTGTTTGGTCATTGCTGGTGAAAGCACAGTTGTGACCATTGTTCATCTTCTCTAACACAGTTTCACGGTGCTGAGCCTTCAGTTTTATTACTTTTAGACAGTTTTCATTCAGCACATTAAACAATTCTATAGTGTGTATGACTGATTATGGAGCATTTTCAAATGATTTTGTAAAAAACAGCAACTTAAAAAGTTTATAGTTAACCTACTGTTCAGTCAGTATGAACAAGACAATGTGTTTGTCAACATAAAGGTTATACATCTATGACCTAAAGCTGTCTTTTTACAAGTACCTGCATTTTAATGAGTTTGTGTTTAGTCAAGGGATTAGAGGATTAGACTGAAGCAACGTCCAAAATAACACATTTTCTTTTTTAACCGGCTTTAAAATGAAATCTCCATGTGGACATAGTAGAAATGATCTCTGTCCCAACTAATGCACCTGAAACACATGACCATCCACGTTCACTGGTCATCTGCCAGTAGCTGATCGTCTTCTCTGTAGTTGTTTGCCTAGTAAGAAGGAAAATACTACAAATGAGAACCAGCAATGGCAAAAAAATTCTATGCCTGAACTGACAAAAAGGTGGAACTGTTACCGTCAGTCAGTGTGACCAATGCTTTCCATTCACTGCTGGTAATCGAGTCGTGACCCAATCAGCATGCGAATGTGGGAGACAGGTTCTGCCCACCCAGACTAAAACGCAACCCTGGAGTTTTCAAACTAAAACAGGACTCACAGCGTTTCAGTTTTAGGGGCTCAAAAACCAACTAGTAGTGTGGACGCCAGACGTAAACATAGCAACAGTTTAAACTAAAATGTATAAATAACAGGTAACCTAACAGGACCACTCCTACATCCTGTATCAGTGTTTAAGCACTTGTATTGAGATTGTATATTTTCTTGTCATTTCATTACCCGCTCAGCCCCTGACAAACTGCATTATTGAAACATGGCAATTAGGAATATGTGTTGAAACTAGGTTCCAGTTCAACCCATCCTCTGTGACTGTATTTCAGTCCGCTTCTCACCTTTCATGAGCGGTGATGGTTCCAGTACAGTGAGTAGAGAGCTCTGGAAGACCATGCTGACTGTTCGCAATACAAACACGCGACGCATCATAGCCCCGATACTGAGGAAAGAGCAGCAAACAAGCCAAGTATCAGAGACGAATTCATCAACATCAGTCACAAGTGTTATTGTTGAGCAGTGTGATGTGTAGTGACAGTGACTCAAGGTTGGTATCATTAAAATTAGAGACATTATGTTTCTTTTAATGTCACGAACAATTACACACACACACACACACACACACACACACACACACACACACACACACACACACACACACACACACACACACACACACACACACACACACACACACACACACACACACACACACACACACACACACACACACACGGATGTGCACACACTAACATGCATGCCCATACATAAGTAAACAAGTCCCCAGACACTAATTGATCCCTGTTAGTGCAAGAAAATCATCCCCCTGTGGGGTTTGGTTCATGACGTAATCAATAACCTAAGGAGATCCCCAGCATGAGGAAGATAATTAATCACTGTTAACGTGCAAACACACAAAAACACTTACACAAAAGAGCTCGCACTGTTGTGTGACATCAGGGATTAATAATGCCAATCACTCAGAGAATGCCTGTCACTCAAAGGTTGTGTCTAAGGTTGTTGTTTTTTTTGCATGTAATTATTTACGTGTAAAAAAGGCAGTGAAGAAGAACGGGCCTTATACACACATAGCGATCTGCTGGTCACAATAACAATAAGAGAGTAAAACCATAAAAAAGTTTAATTCCATGATGTAAAGTTCCATGTTTGTCGACCAAACACCGATATAACACTTTAATTTTGTCTAATAAATATTAAACTGATTATTCCCAGTCTGCCCTGGTTGACCCTGTTCACTGTTCGGCCATTTCATTTATTATTGACTTATGTTTGACGTTTGTTTAAATGTCATTCAAGGTTAATACAATATGAGTCCATGTTTTTAAATTTGTGACATTTCTTTTGATATCCCTCAAGACTCTTTGAACATTTCTGCTCATGAGGAAAAGCAGTAATTTCTCACATTTGAGGAGAAAAACATTAAATATGTAGCTTGAAAAAAAAAAACAGCAATCAATTATCAAAACAGTCGTCAACTGACTAATTGGTAGACTAATCATTCCAGCTCTAGTAGACTGAGTGTCATAGACCGCCAGAGATCAGGGTAACTGCCAAAATGTCAAGTTCCTTTCAAATACCATGATTAAATAGGGTCGTGTGTGTGTTTGTGTTTGTGTGTATGTGTGTGTGTGAGTGAGTGAATGTGGATGCAGTTCATTGCAGAGTATTATAAAAAATGTATACTGAACGGTCTCCATATTTCCCATATATCAAGTAATATAGACCTTAAATCAATTGAATTCAATTTATTTTTTATTTTATTTAATTTTATATATTTTTAATTTCTGTACAACACATCTCTCTCTCTCTCTCTCTCCTTTCCTTCCTTCTCTGTATGTTTTCGTCTCACCCTCTCTCCCTTTCCACGCAGAAAACCAATCCTGCATCATTCACATGCTAAAGACATTCTTCTCTCTGCTGCTCTTTTACCTCCCTTCTCAATGACAGCCTTTCATATCACGCACTCTCAAGAGATGCTGAGGTGTGTGTGTGTGTGTGTGTGTGTGAGAGAGAGAGAGAACCTGCCTGGCTGCCACCTCACACGGGTCGGGCCCAGATAAGAATAGCCATCTTCTCAGGTTGCCAGTGGCAGTTGTAAAGGGGGTCACTCACTGACCACTCAGCCGTTTCTGATGGTGGGGAGGACAAACCTTCCAACTGAGCTTTTAGAGGTAGGGCCATAGTCTACTGCACAGCCCCCCCCCCCCTCTCTCTGTGTGTGTGTGTGTGTGTGTGTGTGTGTGTGTGTGTGTGTGTGTGTGTGTGTGTGTGTGTGTGTGTGTGAGAGAGAGATAGGAGGAGGTAAGGAAAAATACAACATTTTACACTACCATCTACATCTAAATCTACAACTGAGTCTTACATTTGAATGTACTTCAAGGAAATCATTGACTTGCACCATCAGCACATGAATGTGTGTCTCTTTTCCCATCATTTAAAAAATTTCTCCTATCAAATTTAATTTCGTCAGCTGTAATATAACACATATTAGTGTAACGCAGGGAATTCAGTTCCAGGTTTCATAATTTGTCTGTTCCAGATTACTCCATTCATTGTGGGTTTAAATAATTGACAACTACCGTGGCTTTAAAATAAAAAAATTCTCTCTCAATACAGAATTAGACACATAAACTCTGTTGAGAACCAATCCAAACCCAGTGCTCCATTTTTTGTTTGAAATCTTAAAATTTCACTGGATTTTATGTGTATGTCTGCTCTATCGGAACAGATACTGATCCAGTGTATAGGCTCAGTGAATTACTGTACAATAAGACTGATAATTGGTTAAAATCTACAACCAGTGAATGGCTTGTTAGTTACACCTGAGATTCCTGCTGAATTTCTGCCCATCTTCAGCAGAATAAGATGTTTATACAATGTACCTGTACTACAGAGCATTTTACTGCCCTTACAAGTTACACACTCCTTTACAAGTGAGATGGAGAGAAAGAACGAAAGATCAAAAGCCAAAATATGACAATGACATCTTTTGATAGTGCTCTCCCTTCCCCCCCAAAAAATGCTCTGTGTTTGCTAGTGTCACTTTACAAGAGGAAACGAAAACCTGGGAGCCAGCTGAAAACAAAAAACAAAGACTAAAAGACCGACATCAGAAAGACAGAGCACAGAGCAAGACATAGTACACATTTAGTAAACACATATTGTACGAACATACTAACAGAAAAGCAGAAAAAGAAAAATGACACAACTTCACCTCTTATTTACTGACAAACTGTGTCCCTTGATGTAATGTGGCAAAAGTTAGTTGAATAGCTTAATATTTTCTTGGCATGGATGGAAGTTAGGAATTATGGCTGGATGTTTTCTGAAAGAGTAGGGTAATAAATGATGTGGGAAGTAACACATTATCCTCAATAACTGCATTGTTATTTTTACTTTCCATTACATCACACTGGCCATGGGCAGGGTTGTGCTATAACGTGATCCTAGTATAGGCAGACGTAGACTTATGCAATAAAGGTCAGGCACAAACAGCACAATGTCAATATGCTGAAGGGGGAAAACATGTAAAGGTTAAATTCAATCATACAATTAAGACAGAGATTACTTATCTAAAAATGGAAATAAAATAAATTCCTATATAAATTTCTCTTGATGTAATTTTTTTTACCAACTGGCCTTTTTAACACTGAGTATATCAGTGCAGCATTATCACATTAAAGTAGAATACTGGCATTTTAACACAGTGGTTACATCTTATCCCAGTATGTTTAATGTGATATATTGTAATGCAATTATATTTTATATATTGATCAGAGAGTCTTACAAAAGTTTAACATATTAGTATCACTGTAAATCTGAGAATTAAATTCAACCAGAGCTGCATTTTATTTCAGCGCGTGATTGTGCGATGGATTTGCTGCTCATGCTGTTTTCACACCACACGCCAGGCAGAGGTCCCTGAGCTCTGGAACAGAGCTTTGTTTACTTAAATTACTGCACGCACGCACACACGCAAGCCCCCCCCCCAGCATCAAGAGTGTATGAAGAGTAATAAAAAAAACTAGAACTGAACTGGAAGAGGGGCACATAGTGAGGTAAAGGAGGGAGAAGAAAGCTGAATGAGGAAGAGAAGAAAAGCAGCAGGGTGAAGAAGAGGAGTATGATGATGGCAACATCTAATAAGATTAAGTGTGGACTGTACTTTATCGATCTTCTTCCATTTCTGTCTCACTGCTGTTACGACAAGTCTTCTTACAGAAGAACATTGGTCTGACTTTACATTTTTAGCTTATTGACTTATTTTCAAAATACATTGGTTGTTTTTTGTGTTGTGTAATAGCAGTTTATGTAGCACTGAACTTTTTATTCTTTTTCTGGAAGCATGATGCCAACATTTTTGTTTTGTGTAAAACTGCTGTGTTTCTAATCAAAAACTCTTATTGACACATTTCAAATGGACTTGGATGAGATGAAACTGTTCTTTGTGAATTTGGTTGTTTTTAAAGTGTTCTACGACAGTAAATCAAATACCTTTGGGTTTTTGACAGTTGGTAAGGAAAGAACTAGACATCTGAGGACATCCCCTCAGGTTCTGGGACAATGTGATGGGTAATTTTCTCTTTGACTATTTCATGTAACAAAAGATTGATTGATTTAATGGGAAAATAACAGTTAACTGTTTGTTGCAGTTGAAGTGGATATTGGACAACTCATGAAATGATGTGGATTTGGGGGTGTGGTTTTTCACATTGTGTAGCCTTTGATTGTCAGTCATTTTCATACATTTTACCCTGATCTCCAGTTAATTGTATAACCCTGAAAAATGATGCTACTGAAAAGCGTCTTTAAATACTTATTGCGATACACAAACAGCCATGGTGAAGCAAGTGAAAACCAAAAGAGATGGTGAGAACGACGGTGTTGATGAAGTCAACCTGAACTGTGCGAGCAGCAGGCCTCCCAGGGACGACCCGCAGATGGAGAAGCCCATGGCGATAACGCCGTTCCAGAAGCCGAGCTCCCTGGCGGTCATGTGGTGATCCAAAAGGAAAAGAGGAAACATGGTCACTGCACCCTGCTCACCTGCATGCACAGTGACAGGAGTAGGAAGGAAGACGACACACAAAAGGACAAGAAGAGGGAAACAAGGGGAGGGCTGGAATTAATCATCCGGTAAAATACACAGATGACAATTCAGAGCGGCAGAGTAAAATATAAAATCATTACACCATGTGTTATGTTCTTTCTGTTTCTTTCTATTTTTCACACAGTATGCAAGACACCTCCTGAGTACACACGTCTATTCCAATCACAGCCCAACACGATGAGCGTGCTGAACCAAACTGTTTAGCCTGCAAGACTGATCGACATGGTTTTCCTGAGATGACGCCTGCGGAATCAAATACAGCACACTTACACGCGGTGCACCTAGGCCTGTTCCTAGAAAGTGTCAATAATAGATGCCTGACAAGAAAAAGAATAACCTCAGTCAATTTATCAAACAGGGGCCTAGCACTTTTCCTAAAGCACAAAGTGGAAAACACAACACAAACACAAAAAACTTCCGCAGATGAAACAGACCTCACGAAGACCTTTCAGTCGAAATAAAAAGTTTCTGTCAGACAGTAAGACTTTCTCTGTGTGGCGATGAGTGTGGTGGTAATGTTCTGCTGAACACTACAGTAAAATATTCAGTGGCACTGACTATACGCCATTATTATATTAATGGAGACTGACTTCAGAAAGACAGTGGGACCAAGGAGCTGCGTGAGTGACAGCTTGGCTCCCAGACTGCTGTCAAAGACGACGCAACACAACTGACGACTCACACACTCAGTCAGCCAGGAGACAAACAAAAATAGAGAAAGAGGAAAAAAGACATGAAAGACTGAAAGGAAAATAATAATAAGAGAAAGCTGAGAAGCTCCCAATGATAAGGAGTGTAGCAGGCCCACGAGTGTCACCACTATAAAAACCCAGCAGAAAGGTGGGGTAGGAAATGTGGATTCTCTGTGTAGGACACACTTGTTTCTCACTTCTGCTACATGTTTTACACAGAGTTACTACAGACAGGGAGGACTGCGTTCAAGTTGGTGAAAATGAATTTAGCCAATGAGACAGGCTCGTGGTGACTTATCCAAATCACATCTACCTGTCTGAGAGACAAATGGGTTTTGTTTTGTGTTACTTTCGTTACAGTATGGTGACGGGCAAATGAGAAGAGGGAAAGAGAAATGAGGAGACAAAGAACTACAGACCGAACAGTAAACTGCCTTTACGACCAATATCATGACTGTCTTTCTCATCCACATTGATTCTTTGCTGTACAGACATACTGTGTGCTCTGAGCTGCAATGGTTAATTAAGTCACGTATAATAGCAAATCAGTCCAAACATATTTGGACTGTTGTTTAGAAACAGTAAAATAAGCAATTGATATCAATATCTTCATTGGCCTTTTTACTACTTTCTGACATTAGATTCAAAGTGATTTATAAGTTAAGTGAAAGAAACCAGCTGCAGATTTGTCAGCGATGAAAATAATCATTACTTTCAGCCCTATATCACATACAGTTCCCTTTTAGATCATATTGTTAAGTCCTAAAATACTATGCACACAAAAGAAAATAAAAGATGATGACGCACTGATAGCTTGATTTGTCATTGATTAACCTTACTTCACCTCTGGGGAAAAGAGAACAATTATACGCGCGGATCGATCCCGGGGCCTGAGCTCTCAGAGCAGATAGGAAGCGGTTTGTATTGATCTTCAGAGTCTGGTTAAAAGTTGCAAAGACAAAGAGTAAAGCAGGACTTTGCTGGTTAATATGACAAATAAATTCAAATTTGTACGACAAATGTCTTGACGGCTATGTGTGTAAATCTTACTTTAATTTTTAGTTGATCTTCACGATATAAAGCATTACCATCGCTCTGCACACCCAGTGGGAGCTGCACTGATACCCTTTACCCTCCCTGTGCATTATTCACATTTATATCTGTCATCCTCTGCACTGAACTGTTTTGAGCTGCATCAACTGTGCAGAAACCATATTAGTCATAATAAAAGTCAACACTGGCAACTGCAGCACCCATGATGCCTGGGTTGTTTACCCATGGTGCTGTGCTCCTGTGCCTGTCTGCCTGTTGTTTAGCTCAGAGCTTTCACAGTCCTGCCTTCAACTAATTATTTCTTTAAAGTGTGTGTGTGTGGGGGGGGGGGGGGTTGCAGACACACAAAACCAGGCTGATTATAATATTCTATAAATATTCTCAAAGCAACAATTGTCCATTTCAGCAGGGATTTCATTAAACAGCCGCAAAGATTAACAAGCAGAGTGGAGGGAAAGAGGAAAGGGTGGAACAAGATAGAGCAGATGAGAAAGAGGGAAAAGTGGAGGACTAGGACGAAGTTAAGTGATAATGAGAAATAAATAAATAAATAAAGAAAATGTGTGTGTTGGGGGGGGGGGCAGTTGGCAAAAAAGTGGGGGAAGTGAAGTAGATACTGAGATGCAGCACAGGAAATGACAATCATAATGCATTTATTAAAAAATAGGAAAAATAAGATGTGAGTTAAACATGACTGGAGAGATAGGAGAGCAGCTGGGGATGAAGACAGTTGAAGACAGAGGAAGAGGAGGAGGGCAGATGAGCATAGACATTGTTAGGAGGTTAGTGAAGAGGAAACAGAGGAGAGGTGGCACGCTCAAAGAAAAGTCTCTGTTTATGTTTACACTGAGCTCAGAGAGACAAAACAATTTAACATTAAGAAAGACGGAGTGACGGAGCGAGAGGAGGCAAAGTTGTTTTGTTCATCCCACTTGTTCAAAGGTAGGGACACACGGACACCACGTCAAACAACTTACATCGACAAAGAACGCCTGCTGTGTCTGCTCTGGTCGCATATACGTCTGGCCACAAAGACGAAATCAAACTAGCTCGTACGTTCTGCGCCTGCATGAGAGGAAATAAGGCTCCATACAGCAGGGGGCGGTAGTTTTTGTACATCATTCGGAAAGGGAAGCCGGATATCGTTTTTCTGTAATGTCGCACAGAGGCAGCCTCTCTTGGTTCGCGTTGATCAGTTGATCCTCAACGTCTTCGTTCCAAACAGCCATGTCGACCCAGATTGACGGATGAAGATGAACTGGCTGACAGCCAACCTCTTAAGTCTTGAGAGCGTTTACCCTCCTCATTCTCCTCGTATGCTTTCTTTCGTACTTTAATTTCTCTTCTCATGCTCTTGATTCGTTAAATCTGAACAGCCAATCAGAGTGATCTCTTTCATCAACAGACTCCGACATCGATTCAACATGTTCAATCGGCAGAAAAGCAGCTTACCGACGAGTATAGATGGCCACATTCTGACGGTGCGGAACACACCGCCGCAAATTGGACTATTGACACTCATCGACATTCAGATGAGTTCAGACAGCCGACAGTTGCTTTGGTGTGTAGCACCCATAAAGGTTTTTCATGGCAAATTCATTTACTAGACTTGCAAGCATAGCAGGGTCAAAAATATCTGAATTAAAGACATAGAAAAAGGAAAATTAATTTAGCATTAAAGGCCCTGGAAAACTTTTTTTTATTGATCTGCTTTTATCTATGAACAACGAAACAACAAGTTTTAGTATCTAAGTTATTAACCTTTTACAAGATAATATTTTAGTTACATGGATTTCTTTGCTTCACATAAAGTATCTTTGAGGGCACAAGGGGAGGTCACCGAGGTCACAACAGAAGGCAACTTGTAAAATACTGGATGTTTATTATTTTTTTATCGCAAAGCAAAAGACAAAAGTAAACGTCTTCATGCACATAATTTCAATAAAAAACAATAAATGGTACCAACAGTTTGACACAGCATTTCTCGTCTTTACCGGTCTAACTTGTTTTAGGAAAGTTGTCTTTTTGCAAATTCAACATGAAACTTTTATCCGTGTGTGTGTGTGTGTGTGTGAATATATAACATATACATACAGTTCATATGTGGTGGTGGTGGTGGTGGGGGGGGGGGGGGGGGGGGGGGGGGTTGGGTGGCAGAGGGATCAGAGTGGGATAAGGGTGAGATGAGGGCGAGAGGTCAACGAGGACAGTGGGGTCAAATCATGACCTCCTTGCTCCAGCTTAAACAAAAGAGCCGGTAGAGCAGGAGAGACCACTGAGGACACCCAGCCACCCTGCACAACAACATTACCACAGGTTTATACATACTTCAGTCTCACACACACACACACACACACACACACACACACACACACACACTGGGGCCTATGTGCATACAAATGCACACTTTCGTTTCAGATCTTTAGACTCCCTAAGGACAAAACAATAAACAGAGCCCTTGACTATAAACACTTTCACAATATCCTATGAATATTATTGTATTGACGGACACAGGGTATACATATGGTATACATATGACACACACACACACACACACACACACACACACACACACACACACACACACACACACACACACACACACACACACACACACACACACACACACACACACACACACACACACACACACACACACACACACACAGATGATGAAATTGCCATATTTGAATCTACACTCAATACCCCGAGACATATTTCAAGGATGAACCTGTTAGAATGGATAACATGCTCAACAAAGGCATGCCCTGATTCAAAACATGACAGCCGCCACACAACCAGAGTGAAAAGTTTGGGACGTAACAGAAGTCTGAATTTGAAAAATTGTATTCGAGTTTTTTTATGTTATTTTCTCGATTAATCGATTAGTTGTTTGGTTCATAAAATGTCATCAAATGGTGAAAAATGTTGATCGTGTTTCCTAAAACCTCAAGATGATGTTTTGTTTTGTCCACACATCAAAGATATTCAGTTTACTGTCACAGAGGAATCAAAGAAGCCAGAAAATATTCACATTTAAGAAGCTGAAATCAGAGAATTTTTATATTTTTTTTCCTAAAAACACATAGAACCGATTAAACGATTATCAAAATAGTTGGCGATTAATTCAGCATTTGATAACTAATCGATTGATCAATTAACCGTTGCAGCTCTTTTATTATCCATTGCCAAAAAGCAATCAGTAAGTAATCAGACAAAACAAATGTTGCATTTGGAATTTAAAAAGAACATATTGAAAGATCTTTCACCTTAATATTTCAGCGTGGATATATGTGTTTATTTCTACTGCCATTTTACTCTCCGTCTCTCTCAGGGCACCATGTGGTGCCTGTTCATTAATTCATTCCCTCCTTCAGCCTCCCTCCCTCCCTGCGGTCCCTCTTTTGCCCTCTGTCCCTCTTTTGCGCCAACCAGCCCCCCCCGGAAGTTAGTCTCTTGTTTCGTTCCCACTCTTCCACCTCCCTCTCATCTCTCAGAACTCCAGCACCAACTCTACCCACTTTCTGTCATGAAGTCCTGCAGACTGGACTAAAGGTTTTCAAGACAATACGGGAATGTAACAGGACAACAAAACATTTTCATTTTCAATCGTCAATCATTTTGTTACCACTACACTGTCCTTTTCTAATGAACATGTTCCCCCATTCTAGACAGTATTCACCACTAGTTCCACCAACTAAAACTGATGCTGTCCACAAAAACATTCCTTCAGGAAATCTTCCCTATATAAAGGTTATGAAAGGTTTTTTAAAAGGCTACGTGTTATTTTGAAAGTGGGAGCTGATAGTGCTTTTGGGATGCATAGCCTCGAATTACTGAGATAAGTTTCGAGTATTTTGTTTAGCACATTTATATCATTATCTCTTTCAGAGGTTATGGTTAAAGCAGGGTATTTGAACAAAGCTTTTCTATTTCTGTTCATCCATCCCTCCCTCCGTCCACCTGGTCAGTTCCCAGAGAAAGTCTCCACCTTTTCTCACCATTATTTACATCTCTTGTCAAACCTTCAGTGCCCCTACTTTTAGAAAGTAGTGCAAAATTGCAGCATGCCTTACACCAGGGATTGCAGTTAACTGCACATAAGAATATGAACAATAATTTAGATATGGCAATAAAAGTAATATTAATTTATAGCAGACAAATAGCAGTAAAATAGTTATTTTCCTCAAATTGTCAAATTATAGTAACTAACACGATAGCGTTTGCACTATCTAAAAATAATAGGGACTGCCATTTCAGCAATCACTGCTCTGTGTTTGAGCTGCAGGAATGATTCTATCCAACATTTGAGGGTATTCACAACTCAAAATCTCACTTTTTTGCCTCCACCTTGGCCTTCTTTCCTGATACTTTCTCTCTCACCAGGGCCTACTTCAATCCCCCTCTGTCTATCGCTTGGAGACTAAAGAGACAGTTCTCTACAGTAACAGACATGAGGCTGTCAATGATTGGCCACAGCATTGGAAGCTGCACAAACTCCGAGTTCATTAGGGATAGATGAGGGAGAGGGGTCTGTGTGTGTGTGTGTGTGTGTGTGTGTGTGTGTGGCGGAGGGGGGTTCAGACAGACAGATCACAGTCTCGCACAAACATACCCACGCACCCCTTGAACAAAAACAATACTGTCTCACATTGGCAATTATGCTGGCACATCCAGGCCTAATCTAAAATATTACACAATCTTTCTTTCTACTAAGGTGGGAAATATTTTGACTGATAACAGGAAAATGCTAACAAGTGACAGGGCTGTTAGTGTATCGACAGAGCTCAATCACTGAAAAACACGAGGAGAAATTATTGTCGGAATAGTGAGTGAGCGAACTCCGATAGCGTGTGTGCTCGTGTGACAGAGAGAGTGCTGGGGGGCTGCTCCCTAGACAGATTAGGGGGTCCAGCCAGCCTTCACATTTTGTCTAGTAGTGTCGTCTGCTGGGGCTCATCCGATTACCAAGCCACCCTTAACATTCTCTCAAAACACACACACACACACACACACACACACACACACACACACACACACACACACACACACACACACACACACACACACACACACACACACACACACACACACACACACACACACACACACACACACACACACACACGATTTAAAAACAAAGACATATACATTCATGGACATACACAAATAAGGACTATGCAAATGTGAGGACACAATTATATTCCCACCACCCACGTACACATAAACACACATCAGCGTGATGCGCCGTCTTTCATTTCAGTTTCTGAACGCCACAGACACAAAGACACTAATCCTTACATAATCCCCTTCTGCTACCAAACACCAAACTCTGGTCATATCAACTCTCTCTCTCTCCCACACACAAGCCTGACTGTTTCAAAACTACTTAAAATGTTTTACTTTTTTACTTAGTTAACTGACTGACAAAAAAACAAAAAAGAGACTATCTGCATGAACTAAAAGGTAGAGTGTGTGACTTTTTCTGAGCAGTGGCCACTATGGCCCAAAAAGTGACCACTGCAGCATAATGACAAATATTAAAACGTAGTGTTACAGTAGCAAACGTAGAGAAGAGTCTCACAAGTCAGCTAACTGACTCAATAGTCCGTCAAAACTGAAGTTCTGAAAACATTAGCTGATAGTAGCCACTGTAAGCTACTGGGGGAGAGTACGTGTGTACCAGCAAAAGTGCATTAAAATGAGTACTGGTGGATTTATTGCTTATAAATTAAACTTTTCATTTACAAAGTGAAACGTGTGATTTAAATGGTTCAAAAGTTACATATTCTCAAAATGCATTTAAACTAAAACTTAGTTAACACTTAGGTTTACACATGGTTGTTTAAAAAGTTTTTCCTAAGAAGGGCCTGATTTTTCCATTGTGCATACAGGGCCTGTTACAAAATGATAACCTGCCATGCAAAGATTAACCCCCCATCCGCTTGATTTCCGCCTTCATAGATATGTTAACAGAGACATCTAGTGGCGATCTGTGTTCCCTACATAACACCTAAAGAAAAAACTTCACAGTGGGACAAAAAAGAGCATTTCAGGAAATGTAACTTTTCATTGTTGGAGGGATGGTTTTCTTTTTTTGGGGGGGGCGGTCTATTTTGTGATGCAAAAATACATCAAATTAAATACGCTGATAAAGTTTCCCATCTCGCCCTATTTCAGTCTCTTCTATGATTTTCTTTTTCCACCTCTCTTTCTTCCCTTACACAGGTGATGACCCTTCAAACATGAACATGATAAGATCTGCCACAATTAGCTAATTGACCAACAGTAAATTAATCTGCAGCTACATAAGGAAGGAAGCTGCTAAGGAATTGCTACTTTTATCTGTTGCATATCTTTGTAAAGATAAAATCTCAAGGTTTCTGACAGCTTTTCCAGCAAAACAAGATTTTAAAGATGTTTGTTTTTGCAACAGTTAGTAGATCGAACAATTAACAATAAATTAGAAATACTTATAATTAGAAATCATTTCCACATTGATTGATGATAATTATTATAATCTGTAACACAAATGAATGTCAGTTAGTTCAGACAAAAACATTAGTATTAATAATTAATAAGGTCTAATTAGTGAAGATATAAATATAAAAATCAACCATAGAGCAGTTTGCACTACTCTTTTGATCAGACTCACCTAATTTGTATGTCAGGACATACAGGACTGTCCACGGTGTGCCAGGCACTGCCAGCAGCTTCCTCCACACCCTCCACGGCTTCATAGGATCCGCTCCCTGCCCTCCCCTCCTGCTGCCGTCTGCCTGCTGGCCCCTCACAGTCTCATCATCAAGCACAGGGGCCCCCCACACGAACAGGGCCACGCCAGCGTACACAAACGTCAGCAGCATAAACATCCAGCTCCATCCGGCCACGTCAATCACTGCCAGCAGGCCGCCCCCAGCGAACACCGACCCAGCTTTATAGCCTACGACTTGGGCTGTGTTGCCCAGGCCCAGCTCCCCACGACCTTTCAACAAGCTCACCGCTGCCCCATCTACAGCAATATCCTGGACAGAGGCCAAGGAGTTCATGGCCAACAGGGTTCCTGCCACTCCCCAGATATGTGCTTCTGGGGCCAAGGCCGCGCTGGCGAGGCATGTCAGAGCCAGCCCAGACACTGTCCCCACAATCCAGCGACGCTTGGTGCCGACGCGGTCCACCAACGGAGCCCAGAGCACCTTGAGGACCCACGGGAAGTAGAGGATCTTGGTGAAGCCGATGCGGGTGAGTGAGTGACCAGCTCCACGCAGGTAGACAGGAAGCAGTGAGGACTGGAGGCCATAGGGGATGCCCTGGACAAAGTACAGCAGGCCCAAAAAGACTAGTTTGTCATTCATGATCTACCTCCAAACGGGACCCTCTCACTGAGCAGACACTGCAGAGGTCCATTGGTCAGGTCAGTGTCATCATACTGATGAAAGGGGAGTGCCTCAAATGGACTGGCTGACCAAGATGAACTGATTGACCTGAAATGAAAAGACACAGTGTGAGGCTCAGCGTTGAACCTGTACTTATCACGAAGAAGATAGGAAGAGGCTACGCACCACCACAGCTCCCCGCCCGGCCCAGCGTCTGTGTCTACGGCTGTCTAACTGCTGCTCTGTCCATCTCAGGTATCAGTAACGCTAACCTGGCTAACGCTAGCCCCCTTCAAAGTCAAACGCCTTCTGTGCATACACATGTTCCAACATTATGGTGACAACGTTTGATATCATCGTTTAGCTTGTGTCGAAAACACGGACGTGACTTTACATAACTGAGAATACATTGACAGGTCTAACAGTAAAGTTGGTTGTCAAACTGACTGTCTAGCTACAAGACGAGCTAGCTAACTAGCTAGCTAGCTAGCTTGCTGGCATGCTAAACGTAGTGAACGAGCCGCTTTAGGACACACTTTTACAGCATGTCACAATTTAAAGTTTATTTTTGCAATGAGAAAAATTATTCCGCGTCCGTTATGAGAGAAATCTCAACACATACTGAGAGAGAAAGTTGGTTAGCCTTGCAGTAGCTAACACGGAAGGATGCTCCGCTTGTTTACAGTGGACATCTGCAGGAGCTATGAGGTTGCCAGGTTCTGTGACAGTAATCCGGGTTTTTTTTCTTCCTGCGGATGGAAAACCCAAGTGAGCAGAGAGGTCTTCTAATTTCTGTTCACATGGATGAAAGAGCGACATGTTTCATTTCTTAGACTTTAAATCATTTATGCCAGGACATTTATTTGCCGGGACATTTTATTCCCCAACTTGTATTACCCAACGTCGTCCGGCTAAACTCATTCACTCTTCATTTCAATAAGCTTTATTGGCATTTACATGTGTTGCCAAAGCACAATTACAAATATTTCCAATAAAAAATTGGAAATTCAAATTAACAATAACAAAATAAAATATATATAGTTAATGAATTAAAATAATTAATGTAATAGATAAACTATATGAAATATTGCTACAGTATAAGTAATATAGTTATTACATTTATTAAACATCGTAAAAAACAACAATAATAAGCAAATGAACAAAGAGAGATGCAGCATGTCGTTTTAAATACATTTTACCCAGGAATAGGGGTAATTTTTCCCCAGGTTTTGGAATTTGGGGCAATATTACTGAAATTTTTGGGAAGAATTCCACTCTGGCTGGTGTGTTATGCATGTAAGTGTGTTCATTGGGGATGTATGGACATAGTGTACTGTACAAAAAAATGAGATTGTGAATGGGATTTTGCGGAAAAAAAATTTGAATTTTGCATTAAAATAAAAGAATACTTAAGTTTATGGATATGCTCAATGTGTTTCATTTTATAGCTGGTTGGCCCATGTGTGTCTGTCTGATGTGTATTGTACATGCACAGTGTAACATAATCTGAGGTCAAAAGAATAGAGACACCACAAATAAGCCTTCATACCAAAAGGATTTATTTGCAGGATATCGAGGTTCCTTCAAGTTGACTTCTGATACTGAATGTAACAGGCACATAGAAACGTGTGTACATCATAGACTATATATGTTATGTATACATGTTTGCAGCTGCAAGTTGTTTACTGACTTTAGCTTCTTTTTTTAGCAACACATATGACAATCTTATAAGAGTAAGCCTAAATCTGTCACAGATCATATGTCCATTGGAAAACCGCTGGGATAAGAGTGTTGAATAAAAAGATATAACTCGCAGATAAAATAATCTATTGAAGCAGTGCAGTGCAGATTCCATATTAAACTTTGCTCATTGCTGTTCTAAATGTTACAACGGTCACAAAGTGTCTTGTCAGGTCTCAACAAGAACACAGGGCACAATATGTGTCAAAAGATTAAAGTTAATTTTCCACAGCTGGAGGTGGATCTTTGGTCACTTTAGCTTTGATACCAATGATTGGCTATTAGTTTTGACTTCCACAGAGAGCGAGCAGAATCTTCTCGTAGTCATCTTTAGTGTCATCCTGAAAGAAAGAAAAAAGCAAATCTTTTAACTGTTTCCCTTAGTTTCTTGTTTTGTTGAATGTCATTTGAATGAGAAAAAAACTAAATTTTTCTAAGTTTATTGTCATTTTCTGTGGTCAGATATTTGCTCACCAGAATATCCTGGTACAGTGTGGTGCTGTAGTTTTTCTTGTATTCATCCTTGATCCGTTTCATGTCAATTTCAGAGCGGCTCACCATAATGCGGGTCAGGATACGCTTGCGGGTACCTTTACCCTGATAGACAGAAAAGACTCAGTCAGGAAAGGCCTTGGAAGCGGGCACAGCGTCCGGCATATATATTTTGTTTATTTTGTGAGTAGTCTCCAAATACTGTACCTTCATGGCCAAGTTGAGTTTCTCAGCAAAGAACGCAGGTCTGCTTCCAGCACACTTCACTATGGATGGTTATTTATAAGAATGGTTCAAGTTTACATCAAGTCTATGCGACAAAAAAGAATCACAGAATGAATGCTTCAGTAGTAAAGTTAGAGTAGAGGTTTGTGCCTTTACCTACTGCTGTGAGACAATTTTCAATATCTCCTTTCATCTCCAGGTCGATAGCCTTGGCCAGGTCCACTTTGCTGTACTTTGAGTATCTTTCAAACACTGAAGGAGAGGACATAGTGGACGAGTGTTAGATCTGACAGGAGGAAACAGTAACGAAAATGTGTAAAAGTGAACCAGCCAACCTTTGCGGAGATGAGGGGCACTCCTGGTGATGAGGATTTCAATGAAGACAGAGCAGTCTTTGCCCTTCCTCCCCTCGCCAGCCTCGTACAGAGCCCTGGCATCGCTGTCAACCAGCTGCTCGGAAACTCCTTCAGTCCTACTGGCCTGTGATAAACAGAGACAGAGCAACTTCACTGTATTGAATCCAACTAAACATGGACAAGTATCTCTTGGGAAGGGAGGGTTTTGGATGACCCACGCATTATACCTGCTGCACGTCAGCAAATATAAATCTACTGCTGTGCAAGCCTTACTGATTATGAAGCAAACTGTCAATGGATGGAGCAAGATAATGATAAGTAAATGCAGGAGATTTATGAGGTGCAAGTCAGTTATGATTCTGGGGTCTCTGTTTGACTTTGTAAATACCTTAAAATAGGACCTTTGCTATCACTTTATTTCAAATTAGTCTTAATCTATATTCAAATATGAAACTTATACCCTAAAACAGTTGTGGGAAACTTCCGGCCCATGAGGGTCATATATACGCTGCTGTCTCATAACAGCAATTAATTATTTATCTGATAAATTAAAATAAACATAAAATAGTACACAATAATGTCCTTTAGTGTGGTCCCTTCAGACATGTAGCGGTTACATGTCATCGCTGACAAGTATTATGGCAACCGTCAAGAAGGTTGAGAAACAGACAATTATTTTGTTATTTAGGTAAAAGACAAACCAGTGTGCCTGCTTTGAGTGGCACGATGGATTTTCATTCGCAGCGATAAAAAATCTCAAAGATCCTTACGGCTTGCAATGTTCTAAAACTGATGAGTTGCAAGGAAAAATTCTCTTCAATTTGGGTGGCCAACAATCAGCTTTCGCAAGACTGCATTTTGACAGTGACAAAAGCTATGCAGTGAGCAAGCTAATAGCTCAATCGGAAGTGGAATGTGTGAAGGAGAGTCTTGTTGCTGCTCCAGAGCTGCTCAAACCAGACAAAGAAAAAGTGTGCATTGTGTGCAAACACTGTGCATTTTCTTACTCTGCAAGAACAAAACCTGCTACGGCATCTGACTATGCAGGTAAGGCTGATAAACTCCTTCAGGCATTTGGTTTGAGGTTTCAGGACGTCAAATGTAAAAACATGAAAAAAAGGATCTGTACATATTAGTTAAGCCATTAGCTCTTGTGCCTGACGACCTATAACACTAAATCATTGAGCAGCAAACCAACAACGAGCTCCAAACTGAGCACAACGACCGTCCTCTGCTCCAGCTCTTTAAACTGTACGTACTGTACGTCCTGTCCTGAGGATTTTTCCACTCTGAGAAGAGGCACAGAGGTTCCCCAACACAGCCATAATATATACTGAATGCTGGAAGTCTATTATATTTGTTTCTGCATGAAAATGTGGAAACTGGTATAGTGAAGTATAAAATATGATGACCTGTCTTACAAATACACTGCAGAAAGTTGACAAGGTTTTAAAAAAGAAGAACACATATTTATCCTCCTTTGATCAAAATCCAGCTTTTGACTTTTAAAATGTAATGGATGTTCAGCATATTGTGTTTGTTTGGTGCTTTTCCTCTTCTCAGAGGCCCAAATGTAAAGCCACATTGTGTTAGCATGTGTGTATTAAGGGAGTAAGATTTCTTTTTTTTAACAAATAACTACTGTCACTCACGCAGCTTTTGTAGGGAGTGTTATGTTGTCTCAGAACATAAGGACATCCTGGTGCCGTGACTGAATAGTTGGCTGTGCAACATGTGTCTAAATAAAGCAAAAAGCAAACGTGGACACACACACACACACACACACACACACACACACACACACACACACACATACAAACACGCAAAAACATACCTTGCAGAGTTCAAGGAGAGCGGCCCTGAACTCTCCACTAGTGTCCGATCTGATGTCGCCCTCCAGGTCCTTCTTGTATTCTTAGCAAAGAAACCACAATGATAAACATGCAAAATTAATGTTCAAAATTAAAAAATTGTGCTCCTGCCATTTGTGATATGTAAACCGTCTTTCATATTCCTGTATACTGTAATTTTCCATGTCTATCACTGTCCATCCTTAGCTTAAAGATTTTTTTTTTTTTTTTACTTTGAAATTTGTTGACACGCACCCTCCTTGTAGACTTTCTTAATTTCCAGGATCTCTCTGTTGTTCCGGGAAGCCAAAATCTCTATCAGGGTGTCCTCCTCTGTGCCCAGACCCTAAGACAGGGAGGAATGGATAGAAAAGACCGATAAAGAGAAAGGCCAACTGTTCTTCACCAGCCTTCAAGGAAAAACATGGGTGGATGCATAAAAAATAAGCAGGTGATGGTGAGGTCACAGATGTGTTCCAGTATCCTCGGTTTGTTGAGGGTTAGAGTCTCAACAACTGCTCATCCAAACCATCAACAGTGCATTTCCTGAGGTCCTCGAGAAATACACGCACCAATTTTGAAGTCAATCGCATCACAAGAATTCTGAGTTTTCGTCAAAGTGCAACTTTTTGCATTTGTGTTTTTTTGCGCACCTTCATAGCCAGTTTCAGCTGCTGGGCGTCGTACTGGGCCGGTGTTTTCAGCAGGGCCAACACCACATCCTCCAGATCTCCCTTCAGAGCGCTCTTCAGCGCCAATTCCAGAGGCTACGAGGGAACAACCGATGTGGTAAATATACTTTTACTTTTTACTTTGACTGTTTTTTAGCTTGTGAGCATATACATATCTGTACTTTGGCACAGTATATAAAAAATGTGTTCTATGTTTCTACTATCTTTGTGTGATTCTCACTACCTTGCCACTGGCCTGCTGGTAGGCCTCTTTGATCTGTTGCCTCTGCTCGTTGCTCCTTTTCACCAGAATTTCAATAATGGTGTTCTCATCCACACCTGCAAAAGTGACAACATATTGACAAGAATCATCATGCATCTGTGTGACAGACACACTGAGATGTCAACCCGTATGATATTTGTTCTTTAGTGTCAGGGCCCACGTATAGAGCTGTGAGGTTCACTTTCTACCACGGACAACTGCACCGTTTCTAGTAATGATGCATGGCAGCCAGCAGAGGGTGGTGGGGTTCTGACTACAAGAGCTAGCCCACCATACTCGAAGACATTTTGAAAAGCCAGAACATGTTCACACACGCTCCAAACGTTTCCCCGTGTGCATTTCAAGCTCACCTTTTGCCTTGATGGCCTTTTCCAGGACCGCCGCATCTCCGTTGGGGCTGAAGTTGGGTGCTGCGGTCACTGTTCCCTCGTTCTTTAGGACCTGGGCGACACAGCACAGATTATTGTGTGTACTGTAAATACTTCGCTTCTACTCAGTGGTGTGCATTACGTAAGTCCCAAAACTGTGTTAACAATCTGCCTTGGGAGAAAAAGGTGCTCTTTAGGAAAGTCAAATCAAATTTTTTTACATACATATTGCCTGGATGTATTGTCAAGCTTTCGACATACACAGGACGTTAAAAAAAAGAAACTTGTGACACATTTACTGCCTCTTAAAGACCATGACTGCTCCCTTGATAGTGCCTGTGCACACCCCTGTTGGACTGAACTGAAGAGTTTCAGACCGAAATAACGCTGGGCGACCTTACACAACTTCTCCTCAGTTCACTTTAAGAAATCAGGGGAAGCAGTAGTAACCTTTTGTTCTACTTGCAGAGTTTATAAAGGGAGGGGCACAAATTCCGTCTTCTATGAGTCACACACTCACAAGACTTAATGTGGTCAACTGGCTCATTGCATATAACCTTTATCACGCAGACTCCCTTTCACTTTAACAACAGTCCTCAAATAATGGTCTCTTATCGTTTTGCTCCGCTCCACTCCTTTTTCCTCCCCTCTTTCTACATGTTAACGTCCCGCCCATTCACTTCTTTCCCCTCACTACTGTATCCTCTACACTTCTCTCCTTCCCTCGCTCTAAACTATGCCTGATGCATTTTTTCCACCCGAGCATACCGCAGGATGAGAAGAGAGGGAAAAAAAGGGGGAAAAAACAGGGTGGTTGGCCTTAGCAACTGGAACGGAGCCGTAGAGTTACGTACTGAGTCATCGGGCATGCCCAGATAGACTGTCTGCTGCAAAAAGGCTGTGATGAAGGACATGGTGGGATTGCTGGAGTCTGTAGGGGGAGAAGAGAAGGGAAGGGAAGGGAAGGGAGGAGAAAATGTCAGCAGTGATTCGATCCAAATATAGCTAGTCTGCAAGTCTGTTGTGAGAACGATGATCTGAAGGTTAAATAAAACTTGAAAAAAAACCCACAATGAACACACTATTCAAATGAGAATGTATCACTCTTTCATTGACTGTACCCGAGTAGTTTCAGTTTTCATCTGTTGAACAAATTAGCAGAAGAAAGAAGGTGTTTGTTTTATCCACTCCCGGAGAGAAAATACTGCATTAATTCATATTAACTGCAAGGTAAATACTTACTTTTCTATGACTATGTTAAAGTGCCCTGAGATAAGGTATGTTGTAATTTGGCACAATGCAATTGAATGGAATTGAATTCAATATAAGAAGGTTTTGCATGAGAGCAAACATTTAAAGACTGCCTGGCCACACCCACGTTCAACACAGACATGGAGGGGTTTTTTTCCCTCTGTACAGGCTACATCGTAGATCCAGTCTCCCTAAATGATCGGACTAACACTGATACAATATAAGTCGCTCAACACTTCACTTGTGCCAGATGTGTAAATCCCCAAAACGTCGCAGCCACACCCTCGGTTTCATCATCACCTGGGGGGGGGGACTTTACATCTGGCACCAGACTTCACCAAAGTCTCCAACTAGAAGTTGGAAAAACTGAGTTGTTGTTTCGTTTTGTTTTGATTTATCATCGTAGGAGAGGGACTTACCGCGAGGCCTTGGAGAAGGAAATGTTGTCTGACCGAGAAGGCGGAGGTGTTGCAGCGGCAGGGAGAGCTTATTTATACCCACGATAAACCCCACCTAGTAACGGGACCAGCCCATACTCGCCTGCGCATCATGGATTGGGGTTGAACCGCTGTTTAGCGCAGCGCAGCGCAGCGCAGCGCAGCGCAGCGCAGCTCCGTCCTCTCTGTGCGACGCCGTGCGTAAGAGCTGGCGTCAGATCCTGCTGCAGATTTAAAACAGACGTGCAGCTCACTTGGAGACACACAGGCCTCCTGACGAAGTGCCAGGTCGCAGTGATTTAGTGTATGACTGCGATCACGTGCAAAACCATCGATATGCCCTGGGTATGAGGAAGCAGTGTGTGAGAACAACTCACTCGTACTTTTGTACCTTTTTTTTTGCTGCTGTATTCCTTCTCTGTTCCCCAAGTCAAGTCAACATTATTGTCAATTCCTGCAGAATTGTTCCAGAAATACAGGACCCACGGTGCAATATTACAAACCAAAAGATCAAAACAGAAAATAAGATGTGTAATATATACAATAAATAAATTATAAATAGTGCAAAAGTAAGAGTAAGGCAAAACCACACAGGATAGAAAAGCTAAAGAAATTGAAAATGTGCAATAGAAAGGAAATACTGTACAGTATGTGTAATATACAGGAAACTAAATAAATATAATCAATTGAAAATGTACAATATAAAGGATATGGAGTGCAGATTAAATGTAGAGGGCACTGATGAAAGTGACTTCCTTCAATAAATGTTTCATGTTATTTATTTCTATCATTCATTCTATTCTCGCGTGTGAAAGCTCATATTTTATTTGATTTCAAGTTAAGACAGTAAAATCACAAGGTTTCTTTTACCTTATATAAGAATTCCCTGAAAAGAATTATTCATCATTTAGATAATGGAACACTTTCAGCATTGTAGTTTTAAGATTTGCAAATATTGATCCACTCGATCGCTAGTATCTGTGGCTCCTCTGTGTTTTATGTGGGATCCCATAGTGCAAGTAAATGTAACTTTGATTAGAGCCATGACTCTATTTGTTTAGGTCTGTTTTTCTTTCGTCTGTTCCACTCACTGCTAAGATCCAGTGTCCAATGCTGTTTCGGAAGACAGAATGAAGTATATCTCCATATTGCCATTTCTGTTGTTAACAGTATCTTACGGCCCTTTGCAAAACTTGTATCAGGAGATTACTTCAAACACATCCTCCTCCCCATTAGATAAATCCATAACTCATTGTGTGCCTATCTGTGGAACCTCTGATCTATGTTCCTGTGGAGGCTAAACCTCGGTATCAGTACCTGTAGACAGGGAACTGGGCAAAGAGCTCCTCTGCATTCCTCAAAAGTGTCAGAGTTTTTTTTTTTTATTATTGGGGGTAGAGGTTGTGTGTTTCCTTAAGGAGTGCCATGTCGTCATGACATGACATCCAGGGCCTGATGCCACCTGTAGGATGCATGCCTCAACAAAGGTTGCACAGCAGAGATCAACAGCCAGGGTGATAAGACATTTGACTGACGATGACATCATGGTGAAGTCAATGCGCTGAAAGGCTTTTTTTTTTTTTTTTTACCTATCGTGACGACTGCATATGTATTCAATGGCAATTTTTTTTGTTATTGGCTCAAGTTGCAGAATTGTAATAAGTGAAACTTTACGTTCAGGGTAGGGTTTGGATTGTGAAAGAGGAAGGAAGGGGGCAAAGTGGCATTTACATGAAAGTAGCATCATATGTGAATTTATCTTAAGGCAAGGTGTGCTAAACAGATGCTCAAGCTGTGGTCCAAGTCTTACAAATGACTACCTTGGTCTGAGAACATAAAGGAAATCCTCATAGGCTTGGCCAAGAACAACTGGAAAAATAGAGTACCTTATCTCGATGACCATTCATTTTTTTTTCCCATCTCCACAATCACTTCTTTAGGATGCATATGGACCTACCACTGCAGCAAATATTTTATTTCTATATACCAGATGTGTTTTTTTCATCCCAACAAACCTCCATAAAGATAATCTCCTGATTGTCTTATCATTGAAGTTGACCTAGTGACCTATTTTCCTATACCCTTCTCCCAAGCAGCTGAGAAAAGTGTGATGTCCCCAGGTAAACAAACAGAAACATGAGAGACTTGGTGAAATAAGTGTGTTTATGAATTGTATGCGTGTGTCTGTGTCTATGAGTAAGCATCTAGTTACAATCTCTATCTTACACACGGGAAACCTGAGGACTGTTTGGAGCATCTTTTTTATCAGCAGGCTCTGTGGGGTTTAGGCTAGTACCCGGTGAAACTCCATCTCTGCAGGTTTAATATTTAAACACTGTTGAGAGTTTGGTTCCCCTGAGAGATCAGGATCATCGTGTCCTCTCGGTCCTGGTCAGCATAGCAGCACTCAACCTGCACCGAATCGCACTAAAGGGATCTGATCTGCTCCGAGGCCAGGTAACTCTTTTATTGTCAAGTGTTCATGTTTTCTACTGTCTTGAATGGATTATTTTGTGTGTGTTCGTGGATTTTAAACATCAGTTTCAAGGCTGTGTAGCTCATTTTTTCAGTGAATTCCAATCAAATTATTTAGCAAAAGATCTGGCATTGTGCCAGTTCCTGCAAAGTGACATGCGATTTGTTGGTACATATCACCATGAAATCAGAGAAAAAGAAAAAAGAAAAAAACACAAAGTGAACTTTGTGATTTTCAGTTTTTCATTTGGTGAAGAAGCTGACAAAAGGACGACACTCCCTGAGTGAATCTGCAGTGTGAGCTTTTTGACATCTGCAAACAATTTGAGGGGTTGAAGAGGAGTTCAAAATGCAGATGAACAATTTATGGCATATCAAGTGCATATCAATTCAAAAATCTTCATCTGTCATGGATTTGTGTGGCTTTAAAACAACTATCTTTTCTCTGCAGATTCCGGGCACATTCAAAGAGCAAACACAAGAAAAGCAGTGACAGCCAAATCACAATTATACGCAAAATGTATGTGAACTCCTCTGGAGCTGAGAGAGGAACCTATTCACTCACCTTCCTGGGAAAGAAAGTGGGGAGACATCACACTGTGGCCCCTGTGGGCAAGCAGCGTGAGTGTAAAACACACCAACAGCTGACTAACCAACTAACATCTCACACCTTAGCAATGGTTTGAATTCATCTTCAATGGCGTGTGCGTGCCTGTGTTCATTTCCGCATCGGATGAGCTGCACGTAGCAGGCAGACAGGTGAAGCCAGACGAGGCTAAAATATTTCAGCTGCTTGGCCGCCTCCGTTGTGAAGCGGTGGAGCAGTCAGTGTTGCAGAACAAACAAACCCCACAGTTGCTGGCAGGGTGCGGGTGTGAGGTCTGAACATGATGGCCAGCCAGGACCAGACTTAAACACACTCAAACACACGCACCAATAGAAAAGTGTACATCACCACCATCTTCCATCCAGATGTTTTTGTTACCTGAAAGCTATCTGTTCTCCTGCCACGCTACCTCTGGCTACATCCATCTCCATGCATCAACAGTTTGCCTTTTTTTAAATCTTGGAATCCATTAGTATATCTGTGTCTGTCTGGACATCAGAATTGAATTTTTATATTATAACATGTAACACCATCTGAAAGTCTGTTTGTTTTTTCTTTCTCTCAGGTGCCTGGGAGACAACTGACGGGTCTACCTGCACTGAGGGCCCTCTGGTGTCCTCGCGGCCCAGAGGGGTCCCAGTGGCAGCACCGGTGGTGGGGGATTTACCCGGCAGCGTACCAGAGCTGAAGGATGAGAGGCCATGTCCAATAATTCCCAACACACAGTTTCACCAGTGCGAGGACAACGCTGCAGGTCAGACCGGTCACACTCCCTTCGCACACACATTCATGCAATCACTGAGACATAAACAGTATCTTGCATAATTTCTTACTCAAGATATATGACGCAACGATTACAAATGTTCATCTGATTTATTAACCGATTACTAAACTCCAAATCAAAAATGCTTAAGTTTCGGTTATATTTTTCAGTTACCCCTGCCTGCTTTGAAGCTCGTGCAGCAGATAAGAGTGTTTTGTTTTTTTTAAATCCAACCAACATTTCTTTGTTATTCCTGACATTTCTGTTTCCCTACTAAAAGGTGTTTCTGGGAGGAAAGTTACAGCATGACGGCCTGCCCACATTCCTGTATGAGGAAACAAAGGGGGGAGAGGGTGGGATGGGAATGTATGAGACAGAGCGTTTTGAAATATTCAGAGGGAACTTGTCAATATTTTGGAAAAACCTGGCCACAATTATTGACTAACTTGAAAATGAAAATAAACAGGGACTAATTATTGCTACCTTCCCAATTCATTAACTCACATAAATAATTGATTTAGTGACATTATCTACATTTGAATGAATTTTCAGAGATAAACATGTAAATAGACATTGAAATGCCCTCCACTCGTGCATCACAACAGTGAAGATGTAAAACCTGTGATTAATCTAATAAATAAAATGTTAACTGTCTTACCAAAGTATATGTGCTTTTTTTTGCAATGACTGCATCTTTGTGCAAGTGCAATAAAATGATTATAAACACATTATAAATAACAATATTGTATCATGAAAATGAAATAAGTTGTATCTGATAGCTGTATTTTTGTGAAATACAGCTGTAAGATTGCTTCTGACACATGCCAGCTCCAGCAACCAATGAAATTCAATGAGTTTTATGACTGTGTAAATGAATATTTTAACTTATTTCCAGTTTGTTCCTGTAATATCTTCTCAGGGGATTTTTCTAAAATATCAACAGTAGATAACTATTACACCTGGTCGAACAGAGAAAAATACTCACATCATATACATGATTGTGAAATTGATTTATATGACTGCACATGTTATTATTATTAATGAGGATGTCTTCAAATGTATTCTCACACTGCACATTTACAATTCTGCAACATAACTAGGCATAACTAGAATGTGCGAAGCTGATTCCAACTGTCCACCAATGTTTGCTTCATTGTTCAAGCTGTTGTCCTTCACAAAACTCTGTGGATGAAGAGGTGGACTGCATTCAGGCGCTGGATTGGCATAGATCGAAGGAAAAGCCCTGGACAAGAGGTCCTCCAAGGTGGTGTAAAATAATGAAGAAATATTGTACATGGAGGAGTAAGTGAAATTACCAATAAACCACTGAAAAAATTAGTATAGTTGTCTATTCAGAAGTAGACCCAAGTATAGGTCGATTGGACAATTGTTCTGCAGAACAATTAAAAGTACTAATGGTGAAGTAGATCTGTGTCCACAGCCTTTTACTGTTGTAGTTTTTGGAGATAGACTTAGTTTTATCTATTTTATATTTAGATAGAGTTGTCCAGTCGTTCCCAAACTGGGGGTTGACCCCAAAAACTCACAATAATAATAATTTAGAAAAGACAAAAAATCATTTTATCACCTCTTTGGGTCTCCGATACTCATTTTGATGAAACGTTTCAAGGAGTCCAGAGGGCAGCCAGTCCACTGGTTCAATCTTATGCAACAAAAACAGTGTCTTTGATATCGATAGCATGACTGTCAAATAAAATAAAAAAATCAGTATAACCTTCTGAAATGCAGTGACGTAGAAGTGGAAGGTAGAGGATATATTGACGTGAAGTGCAAATAGTTCAAAACTGCGAGTACAGTGCGACCGCAATACAGAACTTGAGTAAATACATTATACATACAGAATATATATATACTCCCATGGTTCTGAACTGAATGGTCATTTGCAGCATGATATTTCTGCAGGCGCATCAGAATCTCAGCTGTCAGACAGCAGTGAAGCAGATCCGCCAACAGAAGCTGAGAGATCACCAGATGTCAGGATGTACATACCGTACGAGTCCGCCGAACTCTGCATCACTCAGGTAAACTGATGAGCATCATCGGCAGGATATAAAACACACAACAAATAGTGTGGCTCATGTAGCAATGTATGTACATTAAGAATGGAATCAGTTTTATAACATTCTGACTGAAAAACATATATGAATCTGTAACTCAACCAAAGTTACTGACCAACATTTTGAGGGCAGGTAAAATATTTTTTATTTTATCTTATGAAATGGTGACTGTTATTCAGAAGTGTGACTGCAGGCTCTGTCTGCCGTTCAGTGAGAGCACATGCAGGCACACAATGAAGACACTGTCAGTGTTGTGTTTTTCGCTCTCACTCACATGGCTGCCCTGATGCAGCGGCTGTGGCCCTAGAAGGCATATGATCAGTACCAGGATTATATTTTATGTATTTGAAGTCCACATGTTTACACTCAGATAGCTGACGACATGGCAGCAATGAAGAGAAGACACTTGGAAATGGTGCAAGAGCTGGAGGAGAACTTACAGATCACAGCACGGGAGAACCAGGTGAGGAAGTGTGTGTGTGTGTGTGTGTGTGTGTGCGTGCGTGCGTGCGTGCGTGCGTGCGTGCGTGCGTGCGTGCGTGCGTGCGTGCGTGTGTGCGTGTGTGTGTGTTTGTGTGTGTGTGCGTGTGTGTGTGTGTGCGTGTGTGTGCACTAACAGTAATGCAAATGATGGTATGTTCTCAGGAATGGTCCATGCAGAAGATCCGATCTCATTACCAGAACAAGCTTAACGCTCTGCGGAGCATCCTGGACCTGTACCAGGGGAAGGTGGAGAAGAAGAACACTGACTGGGAGAAGAGAGTTGCGGTCAGTGTTGCTCATCAGCCAGTCCATCTCTCCTTCTGGTTCATCTCTTATTTAACCTATACTTTCAAGCCGACGTTCTTTTCTATTCTTTCCCTTGTTATATAGATATCGGGCTCAACTCCTGCAGCTCTCTAGTTGTCAACTTTGTTCATTCTGGTCACAAAGTTAAAAAATCAGTCAAACTCTCAGTCCTCTTTTTCAAACTATGGTATTAATTCATCAACCATGCTTCTGCACACATTGCAGCCAGTATAGATGACATATCAGACAGTAATTCATGTATTTCTCTTCTCGTTCGGGCCTGTTTTCTGCAGGCCTTGACTGCTCAGAACGAGCAGCTGCTGGAGGAGCAGAGAGCTGAGAGGAGTAGGAGTAAAGAGGAGGCCCTGCAGTGGCACAGAGAAAAGGTTGAATAGGAATCTTTCTTTGAACTGGAGCAACCTCTTCTGGCCATATTACAGTGCAAACTGTTTCGTTTCCTGCATTTCATAATTATAAGGCAGATATTGCTTCTCTCTTTTTCTCAGAGCAAAATGCTGGAGCTTTTCTCCACCAGGCTGGACATCCTGCACAGCCACCAGGCCTCCAGTGAGTTTACATGAATGCAATCTTATGCATGTTGAACCTTTACATATTATTCCTTTTCTTGATGCTCTGTGGCACTGAACAGCACTACAGGAGCTGCAAATGGCCCGACAGGAAGTAGGGAAAGTACAAGAAATGTTGATGGTGTCATCACAGGACCGGCAGGAAGCCACAGAGGAAGGTGCAAGCTCAGGCAACAATGGACAACGACAGACTTTGGTGGGTTGGGATTAGATACAATGACATGTTGGCGCATGATTATAAACATATTAACCAACAACCAAAAAAATATCTAACCTTCCGAGAGACAATAAGTCAAAGATCTCATAACAAAAATGGGGTCAAAAATCTGATATTAACACATTGAATCTGTTTGAACGTGTGTATTTGAAAGGGAGCCAAAGTTGCAGAGGTGGATTTCACAAACGTAAGCACATAAAAACAAAACCCATGACATGACAAACTAGAGTGGCACCTCTGCCAAGGCACAATCCTACACATGACTGTCTAGTTCCTTTAGCAGAAAAAGGAAGTGGTCTGATAAATTATTTATCTGTCATAAAACATAATTAATTTGTGTAAAGAAAATTCCTGGATCAGCCCTTTAATCTGCATCTACACCAACATTTCATGGGTTCTTCCCAGGCCCAGGCCCCATCAATCCAACACGTTTGGTGGAAATAAGTTGAGTGATTTTTGTGCAAACAAACAAATAAACCAACAAACAGACACGGGTGAGAACATAACCTACTTGGCGGAGGTGAAGTATTTGTGATTTGGGTGTTTTCTGCCCCTTTGCTGTGCTACTGTTTGCAGGATTGCAGTGAGTCCGATCTGCCACTGGAGGGGGCCAAAGCCCGTCTGGAGGAGCTGAAGGAGAGTTTGTACCAGAGGGAGAGAGAGATCACTGAGCTGCTGGAGGCAGAGAGGAGGCCTGTCCCTCCCATCCCTCAGCCACCCTGCAGTGTTCTTCTTCCGACTGTCATATACAAGGTGCTGTTCACCTAATGTGACTGTGCAAACGATTCATTTGCCTGCATAATGCCTTGTTTTGAACACGGCATCCTCTGTTCTGCTGCAGTAAATACTTTTTTTCCTTGACATAAACCTTTTTTTTTACGACTGTCTTGTACAGATATCATGCAACTGCTTTGTTTTGTTGTCTAGGCTCATGCGATCTGCAGTGCAGTGGCTGAGACCAGAGCTCTTTTGAACCGGATGATTGAGCAGAATTGGGTTGCTCTGGTTGAAGCCAGAGACAAACTGAACCATCTACAAATGACTAGAAAAGACAGTAATGACAGAGTGGAGGAGACCACTGATCAAGAAAGGTTAGACATCATGGAAACAAGCTGGCAGATATGAACAATGTGTGGATTCGTATTGGTTGGAATGGCCACAGCCAGTCTGAGAACGAATTGAGCCAACTTTTGTGTTTTCTTCATTTCAGATCATATGAATATGAGTCAAGTTTGTCTTTACTGCAAGAAAGAGTGAGAGAGTACGAGGTCTCTCAAATGGCTTTAGACTCCATCAAAACTGGAGAAAGTCCCGTAACAAATGGTGACTAAATATCTTAAATCCCCTGTCAATGAAAAATGAATCACGACATTCACTTTACAATCCATCTGGCCGTCACGTAAACATGGAGAGTAATGTAATGTATCTCCTTAACGTACATTTGCCTGGCAACAACTGTATGTTTAGCTTAGTGTAAAGTGCTCCACTTATATCAGAGGTATTAATCATCTGTTTCACTCAGATTGTGATGTGGCCTCAGAGCTGGAGGACATTTTGGGACATGGGACGATCCGAACCACAGAGGGAGTGAAAAGTGTTGGTCAGCAGCTTCTCTTGATGCAGGATCAGGTCGGTCTTCTAACACACACGTGTCTCCGGTCAGATCAGGCCTCAGGTGTAAAACAGCTGCCCTGTATAGGCACAACAGGAGGAAGTGGGCCTCACCTTTCTTTTTTTCCACTGTAAAACATCAGTGGTGAATTTGATGAAATCCAGTTCCAAACTTGTCGCCATAGGGTATGATGACAATTAATAATCGTGAGAGAAGCGTCATGCATACTAGAGATTGACTGATTTATCAGTTGGCTGACAAAATCGCCTGATCTGAGCCTTTACCAGAAATATCGCGATGAGTGTTCATGTTTATGCTGATATGAAAACTTTAACTTACAGAATAAACTATGCAGAAAAGATGTGCATTTACGTACAAGATAGTATTTTCTTAATTCAAATTCTATATTTTGCTTATATTGATATTTTATTTCTACCTTTAAGAAAGTTTATGGTTAAACTGTGAAAAATCAAGTTTCAATTACATCTTTTTTGTCGTAAGAATTTGAGATCAAATGTCGAATTTTTTAAATATATATATATATATATATATATCTGATAGGATTTTTCAACTCCCTTACATTGGTATTGGCATCGACTCCCAAGAGATCCATATCAGTTGCTCTCTAATTTCATGATACTGTAATATAATGGTTCTGCGTCGTAGACTGTACTCATTATTGTCTGTGAATCAACACCTTGACCAGACTGTAGCAAACCCACAGATTTTTCTATGTTTCTAAGTTTTTAAGTTTACAGATACATAAAGAGAAATGTTTTTTGGATTGATAGGACATTTTAGTTATTTGTCTGTTGTCATACCTTTGTGTTATTATTATATTCCCTAAAGCTAAAGCAAATTCAAGGAGAGAATAAGAAAATAATTGAGAGCTACACTTCGGAGAGGGCAATGAGGAAGAAATTCTACAATATGGTGGAAGTTATGAAAGGTACACAACAGCATGCATTAAATATTTCTGCATGAAATGAAAGGCCAAAATAGATCCTTCTCAGTTCAATCCTCACTTTTTGAGGTTATCAAGGTTTCACTACAATCATTTTTCTTCCTAGGTAAAATCCGAGTGTTTTGTCGGATTCGGCCAGCGAGCGGGACCGAGGCTGCACAGGGTGGGGCCGTCGTCGTGGATAAAATAGATGAGTACTCTGTCAAGGTGGAAACCCCTCGCGGGCCGAGGGAGTTTCAGTTTGACAAGGTGTTCTGTGCTGATGCCTCTCAGGAGGACTTGTTTCATGATACTAACAGGTGAGGGGGGTGGTTGTTATTGAAAAATAGATTCTGATAGTTTATATAGTACAAATTTGTGAACAATTCAACCTGAAGTTATAAGTAATGTAATGTAGCAGATTGATGGAAGCCTTCTGAGAAGGATTCGATCCAACAATTTAAGATTTAGATGCTGTCGGCTCAACAGCTCAGACAATAATTTCCCCCACAGACTGATCCAGTCAGCTATTGATGGTTACAATGTCTGCATCTTTGCGTATGGCCAGACGGGCTCAGGGAAGACCTTCACCATGGTGGGGGACAAGGAACTAAAGAGCCCCGGGATCATGCCGAGATCTTTTCATGCCATATTTGACATCATAGGGGAGAATAGCACCAAATTTGACTTCAAGGTAACAGACAGGAAATCACCAATGTGATAGGATCTTATTGGAGAACTGGAGAACTTCATCGTCATCCTTTTCCTCTCTTCCTCTTTCTCCCTCTCTGTCCCTGCCCCCCTCCCCCTCCTCCTCCTCCATCCTGTGCTTCTTCACCCTTTTAACCTCAGGTTTCAGCCTATATGCTTGAGCTGTACAATGACAGGCTGCAGGACCTCTTTGTGAGCCTGGCCGGTGAGGCCCATGCACAGCCCCAGTCCCATGGCCAGGCCAGGCGGGTGGAAATCAAGAGGAACAGAAAGGGGGTTGTGTTCGCCCAAGGAGCAGAGACAAAGGAGGCTTCCAGTGCCCAGGAGCTCTACGCTCTGTTCCTGCAGGCCAGCGCCAACCGACACATCTCTGCCACCAGTGAGTTCTCTGTACCGTGCCATGCTACCCAGTTCAAACAGGGCCCTGCTAAATGGTTTGGATTAATCGTGTTAGTTACAGTCAGTGTGAGGGATACATCAGCTTGGTACATCATTACTGGACTGGACGGTGAGTGGCAGAGCAGCAAACTGTGAATCCACAACATTGTTTTAAGTCTTGTGTTTTATTAATAGGGAGCTGGGGCTACAACACACTGACAGGTTTTAGAAAATGCTCACACATTTAAAAGTAGTGTGGAAGAAAGGATAGTCCAAAAATAAAAGAATAATAAGTTTTATTAGTAATTATACAGTTTTTTTCACCTCATGAACAAAGTGACTAGAGCTGAAATGATTAAATGACTAATTGATTTGTCGTTCATTCAAACTTTTGATAATAACTCAATCATTTAACTCATTTTTTTTAAAACAAAGGTATTTTGAAATGTGACTTTAAGCTCTGGGAAGATGTGATATTGTTAAGTGTTTTCTGGCATTTAATTGACAAAACAGTTGTCAATTAACCAAAATGCTCACCTGAAGATCAATTAATAATGGAATATAATAGTCAGTTGAAACTCTAATAATCCACAGTCCATTCAGGGCCTTTTTTTGGGGTGTGTTTCCCAAGAGATGAATGTGGAGAGTTCCCGTTCCCATCTCATTGTTGGCATCATGGTGGAGAGCAGGAATCTGACCAATGGGAGCGTGAGCACTGGGAAGCTGAGCCTTGTGGACCTGGCAGGCAGTGAGAGAGCAGCCAAGACTGGCGCCAAGGACCACCAGCTGAAGGTTTGCTCATAGATTATGTTTTGAGTGGTCCATAAAATAAGGATTATCGAAAGTATCATGTATTTGTAATTGCCTCTTTAAACTCTCCTTTCCTCTGCAGGAGGCCAACTCCATCAACAAGTCTCTGAGTGCCCTGGGTGATGTGATCTCAGCCTTGTCTGCCGAACTGCCCCATGTACCATACAGGAATAGCAAGCTGACACAGGTTATCATCAAAAGCAGTAAATATTGACTGTCTAATGTGAGAGAATTTAAACTTCTGACTTCAGTCACAAATTATAAAGACTGCAGCAATGGACAGGAAGTTGCTTGTGATTTCTAATGTGTGGTCATTGACTGTGATGGAGAGATGCGGGTCAGTCTGATTCAACTGGTGCTTATCATCTCCCTCAGGTGATGCAGGACTCCCTGGGTGGCAATGCCAAAACCCTCATGATTGTCAACATTTCTCCCTCAGATTGCAACCTTGACGAGACTCTCACATCTCTCATGTAAGAAACAAACAGAGAGATTCTTTGATTCATTTTTTCTGAATGCTGACAAACACCTTAAATGACACCTGAACCTTTCAGTTACGCGACAAGAGTGAAGGCCATAACCAACAATGCTCAGAAAAATTTGGAGAGCAAAGAGATTGCACAGCTGAAAGAGGTACATGACACTATAATCTGTAGCAGTCACCTCTGTCAAAACATTATGTTTAGAATAAAAATGTGAGAATTTGATTGCCATATCAACACAGTCACAATAAATTTTATTTCTGTTTTCTTTTCTTTTTTCTTTTAGGTGATCAGGAAGCTGAGGTCAGGGGAGACTGTGGAAGAAGAGGATGTTTGAACTGTACTATGATGCACAAAAGTGCAGTAAAATGGTGGAATTAGATTTTTTTTTTAACATTCTTGTTTCTTGTATGCGTTGCTTCTTAGACCTTTGATTTTGTCATGTGGAGGGATGGGTGACACGTCTATAGGGGCACTGATAGTGGCCTTCAGAGGATTGCGTGCAGTTTGTTAATGGGTGCTGCCTGCCTGCATCTATAGAATGAGGCAGGGGGCCCCACATGTAACTGAATAGGAAAAGAGGAAGTCAGTTGGTCATTCAGTTTGCCGTCTATTGTATGTGGTAAAATGCAATGAGTTTGTAGCCCATTAGAACCTGAGAGGTTAAGTCTCAAGGACCCATGACCTGTCCATATGTCGTTGCAGGGTCAGATCCCATGGCTGGGAATAGATGCTCTCAAACACGCAAAGGCCTTGTTTTGTTGTTGTTGTTGTTGTTGTTGTTGTTTTTCTGACTGTCATGGGGTTCACTAAATAAAATTAGATCTTTATGACGGAAGTTAAAGGCTACTTAAAATGTGTCAATGTTGACATGGGAAATGTATGGATTTGGTCATTGGCATTGATATATTAAATGAAGTAGGCAAGGTCTCCGAGGTTTTATTTCCCCTTGAATGTGTTAATGCTACTGTTTCATATAAGACAAGAAGGCAATCATTTAATTGAGGAGGCGAAGAAAGATGACTTATGGTTAGTTTTTGGCCTTGGTTCGGACTAAAAGCAAATCCAAGGTGGCACACGAGATTGTTTTAGCCAGTGCTGCATTTCAGCACAGATGGACGATAATTTCTATTTGTAGACTGTCCTTTGTCTGCATTTGGGCCCGAACTTAATTGTTCAGCATTTTTTATCTATACCGCGGGCCCCACAAGTGCTTCCCTTGGTTACGCCACATTAGAGCCATGATTCCTATAGCTTTGCGTGCTGCGTTTTATTGGCAGCTTTAGATCAGAGGACACTCAGCGCATGTTCACTGTGATTTGTTATTCTTTAATGAGGGCCCTAGACTGCAGACTAGAACAAAATGAGGGACAAAGACATAGAGTGATGCAGGGAGCACATGCGGAGGGAATAGGGTTGATGAGGGGGGCTAAGGTCTCGTCTTCTGGGTGTGTTTTGTTAATCAATCCACAAAAAACAATTCACTGTAAATGGTTTACACACATGACCACCCACAAGCAAACTGTGATTGATGCCTGAACACAGCAGGCTAGCCCTCGCTACATGACTCCTGTCTGTGTGCTGCTGATTACAATCTGAGGGTTGCCATACTTCTACAACAAGGAGATTAGAATGATAGTTACCAAACTATCTGGTCTACACAAAGATGATAAATTATAAATATATAAATCAACTCCAACTGATCCAGATTCATGCTGCCCGAATTCTGACCAGGACCGAAAGAGAAAAACATTGCTTCTGTTCTAAAACCCTTTAATTGGTTGCATGTCAGCTTCCGCATACATTTTAGGATTCTTTTACTTGTTTTTAAAGCACTTCATGGTCTTGCACCTGTATTTATGTCTAACGTGCTTACAGTGTATGAAACAGTATGGCTCCTTAGGTCCTCTGGCACGTCAGTTAGCTGTTCTAAGGTGTAGGAGTAAAAACTTTGGTGTTAAAATCTTTTAACATAAGCTTAAAACTTAGGTCTTCAGCCTGGCTTTCGATTTACAGTAGTATGGTTAATTTGTATTGCACTAACCTGTATGGAAGGTGCAATACAAAAACATACTGTGTTGTAAATGTTATTCTATTTCACTGGTCTTTGAATATCATATTATCTTAATGTTTTTTACTGTCTTTTAAAATCTATCTTATGGTTTGTCTTTATCAGCATTTGTTTTATTCTTTTTAAAATTTTAGCTCTATACTTTTTATCGTCTTTTAAAATCTGTTTTACTGTATTTCCATTGTCAGCATTTGTATTTGTTTTGTCCGTTTTTCGGCTCATCGGTCAATTGTGAGGCATTTTGAACTGCACTAACCTGTATGGAAGGTGCAATACAAATACTTTTTTTGATTGATGATGGATATAACAAGTACAAGGTTAAGCATCTCCCTTTTTATTTTCAAGGTACATGTTTCTCTACATATGTTATGATATGCTTCATATAGGTCAAACTGTTTTACAACATTTTAGTGCTTAACAGGATTCATGTAAAAAAAAACTAAAAAACCACACATCATAGGCTATGATATTACTTCATATGATATTAATTCAACCAACTCCAACTTCAACCAAGGTCTCCTTCAGATGTGGTTTAATTCGTTAATTTGTTTTTATTTGCTTTGGATAATCATTAAATTCTTGGAATTGCCTCTATTCTCTCCCTCTCATTCAACTACCCATAATCGATTAATATGCAATTATTGTTGCCAGTTTGAATCCTTGAGACAGGCCATTGCTCAAGTGTTACAACTCGCTGGTCAACACAACAAAACTCTGTCAGTTTACTGGTATAACAACACAAGCACTAAGACGTCCCCTGCATAGATAAAAGTTTAAAACAGAAAATACTGCCATGAACACAACTTTCAAACTTTTCATTCTAAGGATAAAGTTCCCACAAGTAATTCTGCCTAACATCCCTTTTGTTCAAACACATACTGCCATGCTTCTTTACATTTAGCTTATGTAAATGGAACAGCCTGATTTCACGCTTCGCTGTCCACTTTACATCCCGGAATGATGTCTGGGGCTGTATCTAAACTGAGTGTGTGGGAGGTCACAGTACTGATGGGAGAGGAGGAGGAGGAGGAGGAGGAGGAGGTTAAAAATGTCTTAATATAGACTTTTGCGTCATTCCTCGGAGAGCCACCGGAGGAGACTTCGGAGGTGGGCAGACGAGTTAGCGCGGCAGTGTTTCCCTTGAAGCTACAGTAAAAGAGGAGGAGGAGCCAGGGAAGGGGGATGAAGACACGAGGACACGGGGGGATGAGAAGATGAAAGGGAATGTAACTGATGAGGAGGAGATGGAAGAAAAGTTGAAGCAAGGAGGGGGAAAACAGGGCCAGTGAGAGTGAGGATGAACCCTGCATGAACACTATTTGAGGCCTGAAGCGCTGATCGCCAATCTGAAACAGCCCCTCTCCTCCTCCCACAGTGTTTGACTGTAACTAATATCTTAAGATAAAGACTTTTAATGAGGGCCTGTTTTCAAGCTAGTTTCATTTTTTAATGTGGTGGGACAGTGCAGCGGAGGGACTCTGCCCTTTCCAAATACAGGCACAGAGGCACTTTGAATGACCCTCACCCTGCAAATATTCAATACAAACATTAAATTAGTTCATATCCAATGCTATAAATATCTATTTCTCAATGCCTTCAATACAGTTTGATACATCAAGTATGTTTCCCTTTTGTTGTTTGTGTGTGTGTGTCTGGTTTTGACGACATTTGCCAAAATAAATATTCCAGTCTGTGAACACGGAACAGTATAATGAGAGGTACTGCATTTCTGTGGTGTTATGAAGGTCAGCCAAAGATGGTGGCTTACAAACAAAAAACAATAATTAGTATTTGTGATTGGAGATATTCCAAAACAACCTCACAGAGCATCGTTTGGGGTTTTGAGGTTTCTAAAACCTCGATGAGACAGTTATACTGTATGGGCGTGGTTTCATTGTCAGACCAAAGTCGGTGCTGAGATCCAGCTCTTGCCCTGGAACGTTTTCAATTCGCAGCCCGTGGAGCAGCGTGGTGAGAAACACAAACATTTCCAAGCGGGCAAATCCATCACCAAGACAGCGTCTCTTGCCCATGCCAAAGATGAGAACCTTCTCTGTCAGCTCCTTGTGGAAGAGTCCTGATGGACCCAGGAAGCGTTCAGGGCGAAATGTTTCCGGGTCGCCCCACAGATCACTGGGACAGATTGAGAAACACAAAACACCAATAAAGCAATTAAACAGAAAATTAATATTGATCTACTGAAAAGATAATATTGAAAGAAACCTGCATATTTCACTCTTTACTGATACAGTATGAATGTCAAATCCTAAGTCGTAATTAAGTGATGTTTGCATGAAACTACTCACATATCATGATTGACTTGATACTGGTTGATGAAGACGCATGTTTCTTTAGGGATGAAATATCCATTCAGGGTGATGTTTCTTGTTGTACTAAAAGAGAGGAGATGAGGGTGAAAGCATGAACAAGAACACAGACAACCTTTACTGTACACAGAGCGTTAGTCTTACCAGTGAGGTATGGTGAACGGGACATAGGAAGCATGACGAAACACTTCATATATGAACGCCTCCGTGAAAGGCATCTTGGGCTTATCTGAAAACTTGGGCAGTCTGGCTGTGCCAATGTGGTCATCTACAAAAAAAAAAAGAAGAAGAAGAAGCACAAAACCCATTACAAATGTATGGAAAACTGGTGAGCTAGTTCCAAAGTCAACAGTTTGCAAAAGCTTTAAAATGACATATTTTTTGATTGACAAACTATATACTGTATTCTGAGAAGTGTACATAATCTTAAATATAGGTGCCGCTGATCCTGAAACATAAGCTGCATCTCAATGTCTTTGTGCTGGAGAAGATTATGTCTTTTGCTGGACCTCCAGGCCTGGCTGACAGCTCCAACCCCCGCCCCACATGTGACGGCATGTCCTCACAGAGACCAAAACAGAGGGTGCATTCAAATTGTTCAGCTAAAATGTTCAGTTCAATCACTAACAATGACCTGGTCAACAGCAGGCTTAATGTTCCATGATGGCTGATAACTTTTATTAAAAATGTGAGGACCTGCGACTAACTTGGCCTTGCTGTTTACAAGTACAAACACTGATATACTTCCAGATGAACTGAAGTTGGCACTCGGTCTTGCAACACGAACTAGAGATAATATAGTGGATGAGATGTGTTGTCTTCTTTGAGTGCCTAACATTTCACGGACACGCACTTCACAAACAATTACAAGGCCATAAATATGCCCATCTCTCAATTCAATTATGTCTCGTACCCTTCACTAATAAGGTTTCCATTAAAGTGGAGAGCCTGCAGTGAACAACAGAATAAAAGCTTCTCGGTCTATAAATTGCATCGATGTAAACATAAATCAAGTAATGACTACAATATGTTATGTGTGTTCAGTGCCTTGCGTGTTGCTGTCTTTGTGTCGGTCTGGAACAACTCTCTAACCTTTCTTTCTGTCTCTGGTTGTTTGTGCACCCCCCCCCCCCCACACACACACACACACCCCTCCCTCTTGTTCTGATTCAGCCTGTGTCTTCTCTAAGTGTGCCCCCTCCCTTTCTCTCTCTCTTTCTCTCGCTCTGTGAAATGCCTCCGAACAGAAGACAGCACCAGATCAGCCAGCCCACTTCAAAAGTAGCTCTGGCATCAGCAAATTGGATTGATCTTTTGTGAGTTTCTCTCGTGGCTGTCAGACTCTGTCTGTTCGGCAGCGGCACTTTGGCTGGTCATTGTTGGGTTTTTGTCATGTTGATTTTGCCTGAAATGTTGATATTTGATACTTCCTACCAGATATCTATGCATGGCTTCTCTTGTGGTGGTGATGATGATGAAAGAAACACATTTTTACCGTGAGTCCTTAAAAATGTATTTTAACTCAAATATTGAGTCCTATTGTATGTGAAGCAACACCTTCCTGTCTAAAGTTAGTAGTTTTGCTGTATCAGCAATAAACTACCAGCCAAAATCTTTTTCTCATCAATTATGTGTGAATAATTAATGAGCAACCCTCTATTTCTGGAGTATATTTGGAACACAATGACTGAAACATTCATGAAACTGGACAGTGGACGAGCCCTCACCATTTATCCCAACATGATTTTTTTCTTTTTTCCTCTGATGGGATACAGACAGTAATGCTCTCTGAGCAATGAATTGGCTTGTTGGAGTCTGAATCCCTGTCTGGTAAAGGTTTGAATTTGGAACAAACCACATTTTGTATAAAACAGACAGCACAAGAACGTACCTATCTCCTGGTGTATTCTGTCCTGGACGTCAGGAAACTTGATGAGGTACAACAGGCTCCACTGTAAACCAGCAATGATGGTGTCAAATCCTTCAGAAAATCACAAACAACACTACTGCAGTGAAAAGATGAAACGTTCAATGTCATTACCAGCACTCCTTGTAATCAACGATAATATAGCTGAGATTTTCTCACCTGCCCCAAAGATGTCTATAACACTGTGAATGATCTGAGAGTTGGAGAGCACAGTCGTTTCCTTATTTTCGTCCCTGTCCTCACAAAGTGCAATCAGAGCGTCTGTAATATCCCGGATACAGTTCTGCAAACACAAACAAACAACCACACACAATATGGCAGGTGATTTAATATTTGACTGTTGTTCTGTCTGTCGTCATTATGGTCACTTGATCATCAAGCTATCTTTATTAACAAGGGGGTGACTTGCGATTGTGCAGAATCTGAGGTTCAAAATTTAAATGCAATGATTAGGGAAGAGATGGTAATCAGTTATGGTGCGACACGTGTCTTTCAGTGGGTTGCCAATCCCTAATTAGAGTGTGTGCGAACATTTTATCCACTCTGCACAAGAACAAAGGCCCCTCCCAGGGAACTTGTTTGTTATTTTTTTGGCTACGGTTGCACTCACAGCTAATGCATGAGTGCAATGTCAGATTAAATAGTGGATAGCGAATTAGTGGGACTGATCTAAAGAAAAGAACACTTACAGACATGTCATCCACCGCATTATATCATGTAATATCATATCATGTTTGCATTTTGTGGTCACTTTGCAATAGATTGGCTCGACGGTCAAGATAAGAACTATCAAAACAGTCATCAGCTAGTCATTAAAATACATTATCATAATATTTAACCACACATTACGGTGGCTTGGTCTTCGTATTCATGAGAAATGTTTGTCCCTTTCTTTAAAATTAATATTTTCTATTGTGTGTCCTTCGAAACTTTAAACTGTGCTTTGTTTAAATTTCAAACAATAGTCCAATATTAAAACCAAAATACATATCTTACATAACAGAAGAGATATACTTTTAAAATGTATGATGAACCTGAAGTCCTGAAACCTTGAGAAGCAGATTTTTTCCCAACAACAATGTTTTCAGTGTTACTGTTGCTGCATTTATGTGTTATTACTATTTTATTTTATTTAGCATTTTCCTCTCACTTAAATGATATAGATTTCTGGTCTACCAGTGTATCTGCCTGCCTCCTTACCCTATCAAAGGTGTTGATGTGTTCCTCAATGCTCCTCTCCATGAATCCATTCATCCTCCGAATGTGCTGGACCATCTTCCTCAGAGATGGACTCGGAAAATAGCGAAATACAGGGAAGAAATCTGCCAGGTTCCCTGCTGCAAAGATCCTCAGGACCTCGTTGTTGATGTTGACAATAGTGAGAAACTCCTCATCATTGTAGTCATACCTTTTCCCAAAACAGAGGGCACAGACAACATTTGCCACCGAGGTTACCAGGGGTACGACTGGATCTATACCCTTCATATCTTGGCCAATTTCCCGTTTAGCAGCATCCTGCTCCCGAATCACCTCCACCATCTCGGCAGCCTCAGCACAGACGTGCTCCTCCAAGAGACAGGTGGCACCAGATCCCCTGGGCTCTGCCTGGGAGAAGGACCTGAGGGCATTCTTACACAGCTTCTTGTGAAGCATCCAGGCCGGTCCGTACTTCTCACTGAAGGTCATACTGGTCCCGTTGGCCACAGCAGAGAAGGTGAAAAGGTCAGGTCGCCCTGCGAAAGCATCCCCCTGCCGAACCAGCGCCTGTCTGATGGTTGTGTATCCACTCAGGACCACAACAGTCAAAGAGCCCAGACGCATCTGTAGTGAAGGAATGAGCCCATGATTGAATGAATCAGTAAATACTCAATCCTTAGGCCATTACACATATTTTACTGTATATACCTTGAAAACATCCCCGTACTGGAGCCTCAAGCTGGTAAGGGAAAGATGAATCTGGTCCCCCATCTGGAGGAGATTGCCGACAAGTGGCCACGGTGTGGGGCCAGGAGGAGGGGGATATTTAGTGTGGTCCAATTGGGGTTTGTGATGATGGCTCTTTCGGCCCCTGAGGGCCATCAGGAGGAGGGTGAGAAGACAGAGACCAATAGTGACACTAGACATGGAAGCACAAGGGTTCTCCTTGATGGGCAGAGTCCAAAACATCAGTTTCATCTTCTTCGGAAACGGCAGAGGGTGAAAGTGCAAAACATATGTTCAAGAGAGGAAAGAGATTCACATTAAATTAGTCAACAATTTTTTTTTTCAACAAAAAGTATAAGCTACAAAAAGGAATGAGAACCAAATGAAAAAAAGTGATACAGATATTGACAGATATAAGAATGAAATAAGGGAAACAATTTTGTCAGAAAACTCACCATACAGTGACCACTGTAACTTAAAAAAAAAGAAAGAAAGTAGAGAGTCTGAACCAGACAACAAGAGAGCAGAGAGACAAAATGACTCGGCAGGCAGAAGTTTAAGGTCTGATCCGGGGGAACCTATCGGTGTTAGTGAGAGCAGCTCGCTGTCCGGGACGTCCCTTTCAGCCGCAATTGGGCCCCCTGCAGAGGGAGCTGCTGCCAGCTCACAATAGAGAGGCGCACATGGCGACAAACTTGGCTCAGGGCTCAGGCCGCCCAGTGACTGCATCGGCCCATTTGACCGCAGAGCGGAACCATTCACAACACAGCCCCTCCTCCCCTGTCTATAAATGTTGTGAAATGTGATTAAAAATATACTGGGATGCCTAGGAGCATCCTGCAAACTAACTACAGCAATCCACTAGTTAATTGATTGATTGATTGATTGATTGATTGATTGATTTTTATTCATTTCGAACCATCAGCGAAAACAAAAAACAAAAATCAGATAAAAATACAAAGACAAAACACAAACAGGAAAATCACTCAAGACAAGGATGCGTTCGAGAAGGAGCAGGGAGAAGCATAGTGCTTATATAGTCCTACCCAAACTTTACAATATCATATTACTGCAAAAAACAAAACAACATTTTGAGGAAGGCAATTTATGTGTAAGTACATTTACTGCACCTGTAGCTCAAAAACATTTACAATTGTTTAATTTAGTTTTTTTTTGAATGACGATTACATTAATACATTGTTAAGATTGAACTGCTATTATAGAGCAGTGCATATATTTTAACTCTTATTCTGTAATGGCCACTCTTTCACCACTTTTCACATTTTAAAGTAAGTAGTAAAAACTGTTGCTGGATCTATCTCTGGCAAAACTTGAGTATGGGACTTTTTAGTACTGTGGTATTAGAGCGTCCCTCCATTACTGGGCCACAGACCCCATCATTGTTTCATGAACAGTGTAATTTCAATATTTAGTCACAAGGGGACACTCTCTGTTCGGCTTGACTTCTTGTCCCCTGCAGTTTGGCTGAGGGCGTGCTTTCAGGCTAGATATCATTACAGTCACGATTGTGCTGTTATGTATGCATATTCCTTTTGATCACAGCCACAGCTTTAGAGGAAGTGCGAAGTGGACCTCACGATGTATTGTGCCCAGTTGTGCACAGCACAAGCTCACATACTGGTTTAAAAACATAAAAGGTGAATCCACTAGTCTCTGAACAATAACTGAAGATTATTTAAAATCTTCGCAAGGCCATCCTGTTCATGCAGCTGCTGGCTACATCTTGTAGTTGTGGTTACACTATGAAAAAACATAGTAGTTATATTTATGAACAAACATAAAGCATTAAAAACATATGTCAAAGAATTAGAAAAAAAAAATATGTATGGAACAGCATTATTTAAAAAAACACCATGTTAACTGCTCCCTTGATAATTACCTGACAGATCCCTTATGGGTCCCTTTCATTCACACAGGCATCATTTTTATTTTTCATCATTTGTAATGTTTACCTTGTTGCCTCCAACTGATTAGCAAAGCCCTTTGTTTCTCTTCTTTCCTGTAGCCTTCCTCCCTCGTTTTTCCCTCCTTTCATCCATGCCTGCAGTACTTCATCCTCCCCAGTTCTCTCACTATCTCTCCATCTTTCATTCCTTTCATTCGCCTTTTCTTTCTCACTCTCCATCGAACCGTCAATTCAGCTCAGGCTCAAATGTGGGACACCCGGTGCTGTCAGGCCGAGCGACAGCTCCTTTGACCCAGTGGTCCACGTCCTCTCCAGGCCCGACGCGGTCTGGACTTGTCATTAACTCTAGCAGACAGAGATTGTGGAGACAGACTCGATGGTGGCGTGTCTGGAAGGAGAATATGTTGCTCACATTCAAACATTAAGCACGGGGTTACTGACCTAACACTCATATATACATGGCTCAAAACACTTGATAAGCATGTACATGTTCTCAACACGTGGCAAAAAAATATGTGTGGATAAAACACAAATACCAGCTCTGATCCTCACTCAGACTCAAAACGTTGCCTTCATCACACAAACTTCAGGTCAATTGTCAAAACAGAGCTATGCACATCAGTATGGGAAAATGGTTGACACTGTTTTTGGCAACACTCCCTCATTGCAGCTCTGCTGATCATTTCATTGTTTAACAAGGGTTAATTACAGAGGTTGCGTTGTCCCGGGGGATAATTCTCAAAGGGATGTGTGTATTTCTACATCAAAATAGGCACATCAGACAAAGTTATGTGATCACATTGTTCACGGGAGACAGTGAAGCAGCAGGAGGCCCCTTATCAAAGCAAGCATCTTCCCAATTATGTTTGCTGCCTTGCGGACGGGCCTGTTCAGGCAGTTGGGCTGTACTGATTCATGGACCAAAGAAGCAATACAAACAAAAGTAAAATGTTGTAAAGACATGTTCATGTTTCATGTGTAGACTTTGATAATTAGATCATTTTTATGGGGACATATAAAAGTTTGAACAAGAGATTATAAAAAAACATGCAGACATCATCTGTCTCCCCAAAGTGCAGTGGTTATCTTTAGAGCACTCACAGACAGATACAGATATTGTTGCCAATTATGTTCTTAAGATGTCAAAATGATTTGTAATGCAGAATAAAAGTCCTTATTTTCTGTTATATTGTCAATTTTTTAGTGGGTTTATTGTTACTTATACAACAATGCAAGTGCTAATAATGCCTTACTGTTGTTGGAGTCTGATGGGGCTGATTAATCTATTTGAAAATATTTGAAAAAATCTGAATCAGCATTTAAAAAGTACAGTAAACACATTATAAACAAACATATTTTACTGATTTTTATTTTTATTTTTTTACTGAAGTATGAAGTTGCATTTTAATGAAGCACTCAAGTGAAAACTGTACTGGGTGGCAGTTTTCATTCCACCACTGCTTGACAGTCAAAAGGGCTCGAGCTGTGTACATACACGCAACGCATATGACCCATACACACTTTGTCAGGAGTAGCAATATTTATATAGTTCTTTTTCAGGTCGTCTTACCACACACACCATCCTGCTCTTCCACTGCCTGGGGGGGGGACGCTGGGATCCTCGGAGGACCGGGGAGGACTCCCGGTGCGACAGCGCGTAATGATGCCGTTTGCGCTCCTCCAGCGCTGACAAGTATATAAAGGCGAGGGTCCGGTGCGCCGGCAGTGAGAGGGAGCGAAGAGCCGCCGCAACATCATGCCGGTGTCCGGAGTGGGACTCCACCAAGCGGGAACCAGCTCATCAGCATCACCCACAGGTAAAAAAATAAATTAAAAAAAATAATCATAATATTTTTTTTATCCTTCTAAATTCACACCCTATGAAACATTTTGTGTTTTATAGCGAAATACTATATTTGCCTTTAGGATATTTTCCAATCAAATCAATCCCTTTGAAATATCAATCTTTTTGAAATGTAATATTAAAGCCAAGATGTCCTTTTTTTAACTTCGATCTGCTGAATCTTTCTTTCAATCAATGCATGCTTCGTCTCCAGGAATGTCTGAAAACTGTCAACAATACTCACAGCGAGCTTAAAGTGACATGGTAAAGGTGCTTTTTCTTGGTCTGGTCACATTGACAGAATCAATATAAAAGACATAAAACAGAGAAGCACAGTGTGATGGAAATCACACAACAGTCCAAAGGTTTCTGGACACACTACAGAGCAATATGTCAGTGTGTGATATTTGTATTTGTGCATGGATTGAATGTTTTTGTGAGTGTAAGGTGAAATATTCTCAATCATTCCTTTTTCATACTGCAAACTTACACAGAAAGATAGATAGATAGATAGTGAGATAGATAGATAGATAGATAGAGTAGATACTTCATCGTGCCCAATGGAAATTTAGGTTAAGGGTTTTTTTGGAAAATGTGATGAAGCACACCTCTGGTAATATCTTGCTCCAGCCGAATTCCTGCTGTTCTCGGATCCCCTCTGTCCAAATGAGGTCAAACCAGTCCACTGCTCGCAGCCAGCCCGACTTTACGGTGCCAGTCATAACCCTTGACCCTTGTGGTGTTACCCTGCTGACAATGCCAGTACCTAATTTGGCACAGTTTCTGTTACTCCACTGGGCCGGGAGAGCATCATGCGCCAACACGAAAGGAACTATTGTCACTCAGTGAAGAAGATAACAAGATTAACTTTCACAATCAAGAGGTCACACCCACATGCAGTACAGTATATGGGGTATGCGCACACACATGCACACAAACACGCTCAGGGGTTCACAGGCTCTCTCTTTTTCAGAGGGAAAACACGCAAACATGAACTCCCAGTCTGACCAGCAGCAGCTCGCTAACGGGTGCAACCACCAGGTTCCAAACCAGAACCGCAGATCACAGCATGTGGACAGACCTGAAGTGCAGACCCTGCCCATGCCAGTTCCAGATCCCACAATTCAATACACTAAGGTAAGCTATAGCCAGCAGTCAAGAGTTGAAGCAGCACACTTAGGAATTATGAATTGTTGGCATACAGTATTTTAGGTTTAGCTTAGTATGGCACCATACTAAATCCACCATAGAGGAATCCTTCTATATTAGGAAGTCAAGTTTGATTACAGTTCAAATTTAATGTAAAAATAAATTAAAGCTTTGATATTTACCCTTTATCCCCATCCTAACATTTATCATGTTTCCTCGTGGTAATTTTCTCCCTGTGTTGCTTTCTTATCAGGCAGATTGAGACAGTTATCATCTGGTCTGTATTTGGGTGAATAGGCCTCATGATAATTGTTTTCAGTTGCTTGATTAATATGACACCGGTGACGTAGTGATTAAGTATACAGTATTTGGTTTGTGTCCAAAAACGTCAATGAAAAATATAAATCTGCTTATAGAGGAGAGTGGAAATGTGGATTAAACGAGATGAAACAAGATGAATATGGGAACGTTGTTATGGGTCCTCCCCATTCAGTTGGCTTACCAATGAAGGCAATTACCTCAATATACTCTACATGCTTTACAGCTTGCAGATGCACCTTATAAAAATATCAGTGCAGGCAAAAGGACTCACCCACAAAATCCAGGGAGCCTGTTATTAATTCTATAAGAAGAGCTGATGCACTTCAACATGTTTTCACGACTGCCTTTGATCTGCTCTGAGACAAGAGGCGGGGGAGATACCACTTGAAGGAAAGGGGGAAAAAATTAAATGGAAGAAGCTGATTCTGTGTGTATTTTTTCTCACTAATGCTCCTCTCAGTTGTTCATCAATAACGAGTGGCATGAGTCATGCAGTGGGAGAAAGATTCCTGTGTATAATCCCGCCACAGGAGAGCTGCTGTGTGACGTGGACGAGGCTGACGCAGTAAGTATGTTGTACATCACCAGTAAATTAGAAGTGCTTCTTACCTTTGTCCAAGCAAGAGTTTGACAACGAAGGTGGTGGAGGCGTTTCATGGTCGCATGTTATGCTTTCTGCGTCTTTAGAGTTTCCTCTCCTGCAGGAGGGATCCCTACGATGTTGCTCTTCCTGCTCCTCTTGCATCTTATGTTGTTCCATAACCGAATCAAGGGTCTTAAGATAGATGTTGTTTGCTGCGCAGATTGTTATTTGCGCTTCTGGGCTTTACAGCCCAGAAACTGACTTGATTTGACTTTTGTGGTCACTTCCTCAAACCTCTTTTAGGAAGATGTTGACAAGGCAGTGAGGAGTGCCCGTGCCGCCATCCAGATGGGGTCACCATGGCGATCCATGGATGCCTCAGACCGTGGTCACGTACTTAACAGACTTGCCGACTTGGTGGAGAGAGACCGGCTACTACTGGCAGTGAGACAAACACACACACACACACACACACACACACACACACACACACACACCCACACACACACACCATTTAGGTTTGAAGTGAAAGGTCAACATAATGAACTAATGTCACTTGTGCTATGTCATTTATTTCTAGACCCTGGAGGCTCTGGACTCTGGCAAAGTGTTTCTCATGGCATATTTTGTTGATCTGATGGCCACAATCAAAACTTTGAGATATTATGGTGGCTGGGCAGATAAGATTCATGGCAAAACCATACCAGTGGGTGAGTTGCCGTCTTATCAACCCTCTGATCCCTCTCACCTTTAGATCAAAGATTTGGGCCATAGACAGACAGACTCCCATGTTTAACAATTATGTCATACTTTTTTGAAAGTGAACATGAACATGCTTTTTCAGACGGAGAGTACTTTACCTACACGCGACATGAGCCCATTGGAGTATGTGGCCAGATCATTCCTGTGAGTATTAAAATGTTTCTGTCCAAACAATAGACACATAAGCAGCAGAATATTTAAGTTAATCAATAATTTCGTTCATTGTGCATTCAATTTGCATTCAGAAAGTATCAAGTTTAACATTTTTATTTGTGGTAAAAATGGTCATGGAGTTGAGTAAGAGCATCAAAACTGCAGCCAACAATGACAGTAAAGAATGTACTTAATGTACATAATTTAACAACATAGACTACCAAGAAGTCTGGCAAAATGTTTCCACATGTTTTACCTGACTTCAGTATAATTGAAGACTGAGTCTGTCACATCCTCATCCGTATTTGAATGCTTATTAAAATTAATCATACTCACTGAATATGTAGTCATTTTACAACGTCTTCATGTTGTTAAATCTCTGCATGTGTTTGCATTTTTGGCCCTCAGTGGAACTTCCCGTTGATGATGTTTGCGTGGAAGATTGCTCCTGCTCTGTGCTGTGGGAACACTGTAGTCATCAAACCTGCTGAGCAGACCCCATTATCAGCCCTGCACATGGCTGCACTCATAAAAGAGGTACTGGGGTTATTACTGTTTGCCTCGAATAATAATGTAAGAGCAAAGAACATGTGGACAAAAGCCATAAACTTGCATTCAGACATCGTTGAGACCTACGTAGCTGTAATATCTGATGTAGTGGCTCTTTGTTATCTGTCTCTCTCCATCTCTCTGGGTTCAGGCCGGGTTCCCTCCAGGTGTGGTGAACGTGGTGCCAGGTCATGGTCAAACAGCAGGCTGTGCCATTTCCCACCACATGGACATAGACAAAGTAGCCTTCACCGGATCTACTGCTGTTAGTATTCTGCTGAAATGAATAGTTCCTCTCCTCTCCTCTTCACTGTAATACTGTAATGTAACTGCACATCTGACACTGTTGTCATTGTTGGTTGCCAGGTTGGGAAACTTATCCAGAAAGCTGCAGGTGACAGCAATCTGAAAAGAGTTACACTCGAACTCGGAGGCAAAAATCCAAATATCGTCTTTGCAGACTGTGACTGTGAGTATTATTACTAACTTGATTACCATTACTTGATTGTTGTATAGTAGGTTTTTCTAATATAGTGATCTTGTTGCACCTTCAACCTTCACTACCTTTAATGTCATTGAAGGGATTGCTTTGTAATATGCTAGAGAGCTAGATGCTTTAAAATGACTCAATGTGCAAGTTGTCAAAATGTGACTAATCACTGTATATAACATACACACATATACTGAATAACGACACTGCCTAACCCTTTTTACTTCCTGTCAACAGTCTAGCGGCAGCCTTTCAGGTGTATATGCGTACGTGTGTGTCTTGCAGTAGAGTACGCAGTGGAGCAGGCCCACAGTGGTCTGTTCTTTAACCAGGGCCAGTGCTGTCTGGCTGGATCCAGGGTCTTTGTGGAGGAACCAATCTACGAGGAGTTTGTCCGTCGTAGCGTAGAGCGGGCCAGATCCAAAGTCCTGGGAAACCCACTGCTGCCAGGGGTGGATCAAGGGCCGCAGGTATGGAGGAACCCTATTCATTTGACAACGGATATTGTCTTACAGGTACCTGTTGCTACTGGAAGCAAAATACCTGCAAACCCACACAATGCATTTTTCTGTAGATTGACCAGAAACAGTTTGATAAAATAATGGAGCTGATAGAGAGCGGGAAGACTGAGGGAGCCACGCTAGAATGTGGGGGGTCCGCGTGGGGTCAGCAAGGACTCTTCATCCAACCCACCGTCTTCTCAAATGTCACAGACGACATGCGCATCGCCAAAGAGGAGGTACTCTGCTCTCATAAACATATGCACCTACACAACCATAGTCCATGGTGCACACGGCAAGCACCCAGATTATCTGTTTTCATTTTAACTCTTGCCACCACACTTCCCTCCCGTACTCGCACTCTCCCAGATTTTTGGTCCAGTGCAGCAAATCATGTGTTTCCGTGGCGTCCATGAGGTCATCCAGAGAGCCAACGCCACGCAGTACGGCCTGGCAGCAGGAGTGTTCACTAACGACATTGACAAAGCCCTAACAGTCTCCTCTGCGCTGCAGGCTGGCATGGTGTGGTACGGATCAAATCCTCTACAGTTTAGCTTGTAGTTCTGGAGTATCTGTACAGCAAATCATCACAGAAACCTGCCTTCAAGTAGTATTAGACTCTGGAATATTACATATTATATCAATACATAGTAATGAATGCCCTTTCTTCATGTGAGTGGCAGCCTTTGAGTGTTATATATTGAGGTGAATCTAATGTTTTTTTCTAGGGTGAACTGCTACAATGCCATGAGTGCTCAGTGTCCGTTTGGTGGCTTCAAAATGTCTGGCAATGGGCGGGAACTGTAAGTGCATAATCGACCAGGCAAAAGGCCTTTGTAATTGTTTGCCAGACCCCGACTGATTTATAGGTTGGCCGATTATATTGGGCCTTATGAGCCATTCACAGATATATCGGTATCGGTTTTTATGTTTGGGGATATTTGTTGATACGAAACTTTTATCTTACAGAATAAACCATCTAGAAAAGATGTGCATTTAGGTTTAGATTTTACATTAAAAGGAATATTTTCTATAATTCAAGTTCTATATGTTTTGTATATTTGAACTGTACAATATCAAGCCTCAATTACATTACTTTGTCATGAGGCGTTGATAATGGCATCATAGGAATCTTTAAAAAAAAATGATACCAATCTCACCATTGGCATCGGCCCACAAAAAAATCCATATTGGTCAGGCTCTACATTGCAACTTGACTGGTAAATGTCGCTCATTTAACGTGAGGACACATAATCATAACTGTAGTGGTTAGCACATTTGTCGTGCATAATTCTTTTTTTTTTGTTTGTTTGTCTTTTTATTTTAGGGGAGAATATGCTCTTCAGGAGTACACGGAGGTCAAGGCAGTCACCATCAAAATCTCAAAGAAGAACTCATAACACTGTCATGTCACAAACCTTTTTTCTGCCTTTTAAATTCTTTTCCACCTGATGACTTCATATCCTCCAGGGGCTTTTTTGTGTCATATACCGCAGGGATTTTCTGTGCCACGTCATGAACATTTATTCCTCACATTTCTGTGGAGATATTCACTTTTTTTCCAATATCTTGTCAATATCTTGTCTCTTTTACTTTCCGTGACAATGCTGACTTTCTTTTATCTATGTTCCTCCAGTGTACTATGTCAGAAGTTTTGTGGACAGCATTTTCTTTCCAGTATCGTTATTTTTGTGTTGGGTAGTTTAAAGAGCTTATTTTTCCTTGAGGGTTACAACTTAAATAGCACTAAAGAGCACAATTATTTTAATTGACCACATAAAAAAAAATAACAAAAGACATTTTACAAACTATTTACAGGGATTTCAAAATGAAATCAATAAAACTGCACCCATTTTGATAACCAGAAAACATGACACTGATTTCAATGCAGTTAACATGATCATGACCCACTTACATTTGTATTACAAGGTACTGTGCCATAGTTTTTGTTAACATTTTTGCTGTGGTTATACTCGTAATTAAGATAAAACCATAATTGCTGGATCTTTACAGTGAGTAATTATAGACTTCTGCTGTTGTCAATTATAATTAATGCATGTTTAAACTATTAATTGTAATGCTTCTGAAATATGCAGTAAAATAACTTTAATAACATAATAAATTAGTGAAAATTACTATCATCCATTCCAATGAATTGTTAAAAAGTATGTAATTATTCCTGTGGTACATCCCTCATTGGTTTTGGTCCATGAACCATGTCTCTTATCACCTCGGCCCACCCCGACCTCTTCCTCTGCCTGGCCCAGGTTGAGGCCCCCTGGCATTTCCATGAGGCCCCCCTCTCGGCCCTGGGGCACGAGTAACTGGCCCTCTTGGGTTAGGAGCAGCCAGCGACACGTCCTTTTGCAGATTAACCCCTTTTCCTGCAGCACCTGGCTTCGTTTTGGGAGACTTGCTTCCCTTCTCAACAACCACATCTGAGAAGAAAGATGGAGAGCAAAAAGAGTGGTGAGGATAGTTAGGTGCAAATTGTCAAGTAGCATGTGCAATAATGGAATATGAGAGTGCGGGACACTACCAGGTGGGGGTGGTTCATCCTCGGTGGGAGGCGGCATGAGAGACTTGTTTGGCAGTAAGTCCTCTAAGTCTTTCATCACTTGATTAGTGCTGTCCTTGTTGTTCCTGCGGTTCTTCTCTTCGTCTCGAGCCTAAAGTGTCCAACAATAAACCAGAGAGTCATTTGATTGAATCTTGCACAATGGAAATTTTGAAGAAAAATAAACAGGGAGACAAGAAGATAACAGAACTAAGAGGAGATAACAAGAAAACTCTGATACTGACCATTTGCATCTTCTTTTTAAGGTCAATGTTTGCTTGTTGGTATCCTTTTGACAGTGCATTCAGGTAGTATAGGGCCAACCTGTTGTACAGTACAACCCAACAGTCTTTAAGGGGAAAGTTGTAAACAACAGCTTACACCACAGGGCAGTTGGAAACTTTTCTGACTTTACCTTTTCAAGTAGACACATTGATACTGGCAATTTTAGATTCAACTTGTATACATTTTCATTTTTTAGGCCAAAAACACAATGAACTGTAGGATGAGAACATTTTTCAAAAAGACAGTGTCACTATAGAGAATATTTAATGCCATTAAAACAATTTCAAATATAATCAAAAGAACCTTCTACACACACAGTATGTTGGGCCTCAGTCAGTTAACAGAATACATGTTATACACATGTAATGTCTTGCCAAAAAATTATTGATTGTCTTGTAAAGTCAAATTTTCAAGGTCATTTTGAAAGCCGAAATTCAGAGCAGTCTCTAAAATGTTATGCCTATTTACATGTGCATTTCCCTTCTTCTCCCTTCTTCTTATTTTTTTCAAATAATTTTTTTTCATTATATCTAAATGATACGTACAACATGAGGAGGACAGCAGGCATGATAAGTCCAGGGTTGGTGGCATACGTAAAAATGTTCCCTATGAAGGCAGGTAGATCCTGCTCTATGGTCTCCATTACCACGTCATACATCTTCTCTTGACCGCTGGAGAAAGACATGGATCAAATAGAATGCATTGTTTGTCGTATCTTTTGATAAAATGTCCACCAAACCCCATATGTAAGACAGCGTTAATATGTTTGAGCTTAAATGTGATTGAAGGCCTGCAGAGAGGCAGCAGATGAAAACTTGCTTTAGGCTGACTCTTCAAGCTATCTCTAGTATAACACATTTATGTTTGATGACACAAATAAAGTAAATAAAAAGCCTACTAGTGTCAACTAGGTCCTGCAAAAATATGGAAAAGTATCGAATAACAATCCTACTACAATCCCATAGTGATGTACGAAATGTTCATCCTGTTCAATGTTCGACAGAATGACTTTTAATTAAGGTCAACATTTCAGAAAAAACTTTAATTGTACAAAATTATCGTGAACTGTCTGTACCACCTCAGTCCTACTAACCTGAACGGCCCACAGTCAAAGGAAGGGGGCAAGGTCATGATAGTGTAGACGACCGGAAGCAGGCTGAGGAACAGCACGAGCAGCAGCAGGCCCATGTAGAAGTTGTTGGAGCGCGAGGCCTTGAAAACTCGCTCATGAGGAACGTTGCAGGACATCACTGCCCAGCACTGGTAATACATCGAGGTCAGGAGACGCAAAACATTCAGACCAACCAGACCTGGAGCATAAAATGCCCCCATCCTGAGGAAAACGAGTTACCAACATCACTTCAAAAATACTGCATCATCAGCAAATGTTGGGCTAATCATTTATACTATTTAGTGATCTAATGTGATTCATTTGAGTTGATTTGGCAAAGGCTCTGCTCCAATATCATGCAAACATATAACACATTTCATTTGAAGACCCAGGCACTCAACACTCACTATTTTCCAAACCACATGCAGACAACAACAACCACAACAACAACAACAACAAGAAACATGAGCCAACAAGAAACATTAGCCCCATTAGAGAATCTCTGGTTATAGAGAACCAGGAAGAAAATAAAATCAACCGTGCAGACAAAGAGTAATTCACCATATCATTCCTTGATTGAAGACAAGCCCGAGCACATTTCCACTGATGTCGAACTCTCCATATGAAGGCTGGTTTTTAACACACAACAACATGATCAGCATGTTAACAAAAGGCAGGCTGATGCGCTTTGCATGTGTCTCTCTCTTTGTCCATCTCTGTCTCTGTCTCTCGCTCTCTCTGTAATTAAGTTCTCATTGCAGTGTCCTCTTTCACTCAATGTTAGGGATCACATGCCATGTCATGCCAGATGTCGTTGTACGGTATCAGGTTGACTTACAACACAGTGCCAATACGCACTGTGTTGTATGTAGTGTTCAATTAGCTTAATTTTTTTATTTAATTTAAGCAAACAACCAAAAGAGAATACAGGTAATTCAAGTGGAGACAGCGCAACACAAACTGCAATTACTCACAAATCCAGCCTCCAGGTCCCAGCACCAGCAGTAGTTGAGGAAGCGAACAATGACGGCTCGCAGAAAGTCCCCTATCAGGATCGTCAAATAGGTCACTTGCATGTCGGACACGATTAGCTTCACAAATTCCTACATGGAAAAAAAAATTAGCAAGGAAAAAAAAGGAAGAGATATAAAAGATGAATGAAATTAGACATTTGATTTCAGATGGAGCTGCAAATGGAGCCAAAGTAGGCCACTGCCATCGCAAAATCCTCATTCATCATTGGACACCAGTTGCCTGTGTAACGCCACTACTGACTATTCCCACTCCCGTCTCCCAGCAGGGTCCTCTGACGACGTCGGCTGGGTCCGCATTCGGAGGAGGCACGTCTGTCGTGTTGAAGTGGGAGCTGTAGTTGGAATAGTACTGATTCAAAAGCCATTCCGTATCATTCTTGATTGACTTCTCCCTCTCCAACTAATGAATATAACAAATCAAAGAAAAGGCAAGGAAAAACTTTACTCATGTTGCACAATTTAGAGACAGGGAAATACACCGTTCACAACATTAAATTCAATTAAACTTGAGACTTAAATTGATGAGAGTTGGATGAGAAGATCAACAGTGTTTTAAATAAGCTGAGCATAGGCAACTGGTGACTGTAGCCAACAGTCATAAGAGTATTACCAATCTTCTCATCTTCAAAAAAAAAAATAGCAAGTGAATAATCGCATTTCCCAATATGTCAACCCTTAAGTAGGTATGTAGATTTAGAGAAATGTCTTAAAGTTTCTGACAGCTGTAAGTTTAACTATGGTTTAATACAGGGTTTTTTAAAGCAAGTTGAAATGCAGATTTTTAGATATTAAATTGTTATGTATCTACAAAAATTCATTCAAAATTCAAACAAAGCAAAGGACCTGTGACTCTTTAGCCTGGAACCCAGACGAATTCTGGGAGCTCATTTAATTTTGCTCTGCCAGAATACGGTCTGGATCCCCTCCATTGGGAAGTGATTTCCCTCGGCAGAAAACTTGCTGGTCCTATACCACGTTTATACCAGGACGCAGACGGAATAGACTTCTGAAAACAACCAAGGCTGCCACTAATGAAAGAGCAAGTACCCGGTATTTTCAAAAATGGCAACACTCATTCACAGACATGATGGAATCTCCTCTCTGTATGCCCTATTCTGATGATATTTTTTGCATTGCTAAACAGACATTACATGATTGGTCTGCGTCAGTTGGTATTTGAGTATTAGTCTGACTACGCCAGGCTAGTGACTCTTATCATGTGGGTAAAAAATGAAACGAAATATGTACGTCACATGTCATACCTTGGCGTTGACCTCATCAAACAGGGCAAAGAGGAAGGTGTAGAGGTTTCCCAGGAAGAGAGCAAAGATTCGACCCAGCTGCCATTTAAGAGCAATGCGAGGGTGATAATCCTCCAGCTCTGCAATGGTTTCAAACAGAGGTGGACAGACCAGCCCCAGCAGAGACATCACAAACTCCACCTGACACAATAGGACAAAAGAAGTGGGGGGGACTCATTTTCAAGCCTCTGCTCTCATGGCCCCTTGTGTTCTTTATAAAACAATCTGAAAAGTCATCGCTGAAGCAGAAAAGATTTTTAATGTCAACCTACCTCGTTCTTCTCAAGCCACGAGAGATTTTCTGTCTTCATTTCAGCAAACTCCTGAGAACGCTTCACCACAAAGTAGATGAGGTATCCACTGCCTCCGAGGCAACACAGGATCATAACGTTTGCGAGCACCCTGAGGAAACGTCGCAGATGGATGTTCTCGTCTTTCTGGTTCTCCTGTTCGTCCACAATGGATTCCTACAGTAGGGGGACGTAGATTTAAAAAAAAAAGGTCAAATAATCAAAGGTGCATAGATGCCTCTTCAAGATTGCTGATTTCTGAAGCATGTTGGACTTTTTGTGTTTCAGTTTTCAAATGTCACTGCAAAGCCTGTAGGGAAAGTGAGATTAAAGGAAACATGCACACTATAAGGCTCTCATATTATCTTAATAGACTTAAGATATTATCTTAAACTGTGCATTATCATTATTAGGACATATTCAGTTTTCCAGAATTCAATTTATACTTGTAGTCTTAAAATCTTTCTTTCTTTCTGCTTCAACCTCAAGTTCATAAGGATTTCCCAGAAAATCTTTTTTGACTTCAGGTGTGAGTTACATGCGATACAATCATGAAAATATTCGTAAGGAGGAGACATTTTTCAAATGGAAAAAAAAACATTTGAGCTACATTTGGACTGAAACCTTGTGTCCCAGCTTCATCCTTTGAGGATATTCCCTTAATGATTATCAGATTTTGGTGCAAAATGGTGACTCTAAAAGGAAACCCTTGCTCTCAAAAACACATTTGTCGATGTTCCAGACACACGCTAACCTTGAAGCTGGTGGTGATGGAGGCAAACTTATTGTCTGCAGTCTCAGGATTTCCTATCAGGTAGTCCCAGCTGGTGAACATCTTCCAGCTGAAAGTGAAATCTCCCTCCTCCGCCCCATCGCCTCCTTCATTTGCGTTGCGAGCCATTCTGTGAAAAAAAAAAGCAAAACAACAACAACAAAAATCATTTAGACCATTGGCAAAAATGTACTGTGCATCTGATTTCCAGCAGCTGTGAGTCTCGCCTACGTTCTAATGACAACCATCAGGCTGTATCCAAAGATGCCAACACCCACGAGCAGGTACGACAGAGGCAGTCTGAACTGCAGCACTCCCATGGTACGCTCGTTGTTGTAGAACCCGTAGAACAGAAAGGAATACTTGCAGAAACCCTGTTGATGAGGTAAACAAAGAAATGTCCATTCTTACGGAAACATAACACAACTGCACAAGCGGGTGAAAAGCAACTTTTCCCAAATAGGCAAAGAAGGAGTGCGTCAGTGTGGAAATATATATGTATTAAAAAATTCCCACAACGCTGTGAATTCCAATAAGTTTGCTTTACTTACAAAAAATTATGCAAACTCGCAAAGTAAAGTAAACTTAAGATGGTTAGTAACAAAAACGTGTTAATTCTGAGTATGCAACACTTAGATTAACTTGTTTATTCTGAGTGTGCAACACAGTGAGGCATTTGTTTTGTTTTTGATTTACAGAGCCACGGCTGAGGCGAAAACCTGGATGTTTTTCCTGCGCGCACACAGAACCGACAGCTAGCGGACCGTGAGGAAACATTCACAGATTTTTACCAAACGCGTTTTGCTTTAGAATCGCGTACTGCCCCTTTAAGCTGCAATGGTATGTAATGTAATGAAATATAGGCTGCTTTAGCATGAGAGTAAATGAACTCAGTTACACTAAAAACAACAGTGACAAAACAACGTACTAAGGTTAGGCCAGTGTGCCACAACGCATGGGAGCATTTTTTTATCTTTGCCATGCATTAGCTAATAAAAGCTTTTCCACATCAAGCGTGCGTATATTTCTTGTTTGCATCAAAACTGTAAATATAGCTAAATAAACTAAATAGTAAAACAAAAAGACCAAAACCAGGCTAATGGCTCCATGAGTTTGTACTTGGGGTGTGTAATGGGAATCTATTTAATGCTTTTTGTGATATTCAGTCTGGACCAAAAGTGATGGACCAGTTGCCATCACTATACCCATGCATCGCAGCTTTTAACCTCTTTCTATAGAATAAATTAGTTTGAGCTTCCGACTGAATCTCATCCACCTATCTTCATAACTTGAGTCAGGTATGATACTTTGACAAAAGGATTAAAGATCCTCACCCCAAAGTCAAAGAGCACAGAGTAGTCCATGGCTGTGGGCTGCTCCTCTCGGGGCACAGTCTTCCTGGGAATAGAGCCATAGGGAAGACCCATAAGGATCTAAACATAGAAGAGAGGGTTGGCGGTCAGAAAGGAGAGAGACAAGTACGATGCCTGCTCCATCAGGTATCACATGCCGACATGTCTCATGAGAAAGAATGTACCTCAGGCAGCACCACCAGACCAAACATGAACCCAAAGAGAACCAGGTTCAGACCATACATCCACCTCAGAAAGATAAAATATGATGCCACCGATGACCCAAAGTGACCTATGATTAAGAAGACAGACAACTTGAGTCGGAAATATAGTGACAGTTAGAACTTGTAAGATCATAGCGCAGTGATTATTTTTCAGATAAAGTTGTTGTGGTACCAACTTTCTACGTCCTTGATTTTCCTCTCCCAGGGTATGCAGGCTGTTTTGAAGTTCTCAAAGTCACGTTTAAACTTGATAAGTTTCTGTGGGGGAAAAGTTTAAAATCATTATTTCAACAGTATCATTCACATGATTAATCAATAAAGTTTACATTTGAAACATGAACAGACTATACCTTTGCCATCATGACTTTGTAGGCGTACAGCTTCCTGCCTTTTCCTTTCCCAAGAGCTCCTTCAAACTTCTCAACAAACTCCTGGGCCTCCCTGTGTGACCAATCACAGAAAACCATGACCTGTCTCACCAATGAATGCATTAGCCAGTGGCAACAGGATGTTCAAACAGCGGGTGTGGTATAATTATCTGATTGATGATACTTTACCACTTAGACTTGGCAAGCAGATGGTCAGCTAGCAGCAACATGCATTAAACAGTGTCAAGCTCACGAAAAAAATTATGCAGCGCACATATCCGGTTCCCCTCCTACAGCCTTGCTTTCACTGATCCGTGCAATGCGAAACATACACCTCTGCCTCTCTCACATACACACACACAAACACACACACACACACACACACACACACACACACACACACACATACACAAACACAAAACCTCTAACCTACTACTACTTAGACCGGACAAGGCAGCCTGAACTGTTTACAGCCTTCTCACACTGAAGATGTCTATCAGCCTTGCGGGTGCTTCAGTGTGTTTTCCTGACAGTTATAGACAGCTGCCGACATGTTTCTCCATCTCTCAGGGGAGAGAATCAAATTTGGGGATGTGAGTGAGCAAATATATCTGCCTGGATGTGACATTAATCATTTCTGTGCAGAATTATGTTCATCAGAGAGAATGTGATTAATCACTAGAGCTTTGATTTGTAATATGACAGAAATAGGTCATTGGAAATCAGCTGTGACCTCTCTATAAATCAAATATCAAAACCATCAAATAGTTCTGACAGTCTACAGATTATGCAGCACTGACAAAGAGAAGTATCAAACAGCTAAAGAAGCAATGGACATGTTTTAATAATGCAAGTTCAACATCACATGTACATGACATGAGTGATGGTGGGCATAAGAAAAGTGAGAAAAAACAAATGAGAAATGAGGAAAATATGAAAATAAAACCAGCATAAAGAACAAAATGCAGCTGCAACACGAAGAATCACAAATACAATTATGACAAGCACGGGAGTTACAATTGGCCTCTGTTTTTTTTTTGTTTTTACTTGAGCAGTACGAGTCTCCTCTTCATGCGCCATGGTTTGTTCCTCAATGTAGCGATCAGTTTCTTCTTCTCCTCTACCTCTTCCTTCAAGGCTGCCATCTCTCCCTCCGACAGCGACTCTTCTTCAGACTCAGAGGAAGAAGAGGAGCTGCTAAAGGGAAAGAGCAGTCATGTGCTATGGCTTTGACAAGGAGCCAAATCTAAACATCTAATTAGACTGCAGCAGCAGCAGCAGTAACACCAACATCTGAAAATTCCAAACCTCATCTGCATATGAAAAACAATTTTCAAAAATAAAGGAAGAGCAGGAACTCTGTGAAACTCTTCAAAATATTATTCATATAAGATTTGTTTATTGTTATGTTTCTTGCTATTTGAAAGCAATGACCACTATTGGAATTTTTATTGATTTCAATATAATCAGTAGCCTTACTGAGGCACTAGCATGGCTATATAATCTACGGGCCTGGGTATGATAGAAAAGTCTGACGGCAAACTTGTTCAATAGCTGTTCCAAATGGCCACACTCGAATTCGGTCATACAAAGGGGGAGACGGGATAAACTTCTAAATACAGAGAAAATGGGACCCATTTTCAGATTTTCTTTCCTGAAAAGTTTCTGCAAAAAAAAGGTACAAGAAATTGCTGTGGAGTTGTTGTCTGCAAAAAGAAAGATAGAGGGAAACGTTTAAAAACTGCTGACATTCTCAGCACAGTTGGCCAATTGCTGTTTGATGGGAATGTCTTTGGAAAGCTACAGAAATGGTTGGACACTGACACAATTGCAGATTAGCTGGTCAGCAATGTCGATCATTTAGTAGATAGTAGAGCCTGATGTTTCTCTCTATAGAGACCAAAAACAAAGCTAAACGAGGGTGAATATTGGATCTGCAGTTGCCAGCTGACAAATTATTCTGTTTCCGCAAGAGCTGGATGGGTAAGTCTGCGATATCAACTTGTGTGTGCTGTCAACTTGTGTGTGCTTTTGTCTACTGACTTCAAGTGGCCACAACTAAGCAGTTACAGGTTTAAAACATATTAATTAATTTTCTCAGTGGCAGCATGCATTCTGAAAATAATAATGCCCTCTGCCACTCCCTTGTGGCAGAGGGCATTATTATTTTGATAAGCTGAGGAACGATACTTGTTTATTACCTTCTATGCAGCACTTTCACAAAACAGATTTAAAAAGTTCTACTCAAATAAAAACTTTATATTGAATAATTTGTGTGTTTGCATATGTCTTTGAATTATTTTGCCAAAATCTTCTTTCTTGACACTTGTAGTGTTAGTTTGCTACTTTTTAAAAACATTCACACATAGATTGAAACAGGAGGACGATGTCGCTTCTCAGGATGTTTTGTCCCGTGGCCTTTGTTTTGAGGCAGCAGTAAATAATGGATGAACAAATGAGGATGAAACTGCAGCAAAAAATATTTGGTGTCCTCCATAACTGATTTTCTTGTCTTTTATGAAACATCTGATAGGATGATGATAAAAGGGTCCAGTAAGTAATTAACTTATATTCAGCGAAATTAGTGTGTATTCTGATTGTAATGATACTGATGTATCTACATGGCACATACAATAGCTTCATGTCACCAGAGTCTGCCAGGGGTCTGCATGAGACTGCATAGAGAAAGCCCATATTGGTGTGTGGAGCGTGCAGGTGGGTGAGAGACAGCTCTCAGAGAATACTGCACCTGTTCATCCTCCCATTCTTTTTTTTCTTGTCCTTCTCACCATCTTTATCCTTCCCTTCTTTCCTTTTACCATTTCCCTTCTTCTCCTTATTCTGCTCCTCTTTCCCCTTTTTGGACGTTGCTTCCCCTCCTCTTTTCCTCTTCTCTCGGTCCTCTTCGCTCTCGTCATCACTCTCGTCCTTAGCAGCTCTCCTCCTGGAGGCTTTTGATGCTTTGCGCTTCACACTGCGCTTGTCTTCGTCCTCATCATCTTCGTCGCTGTCTCGGGGCTTGGCCTTCTTCTTTCGTCCTCTTTTCCGTGGTGCCTCATCCTCATCCTCCTCGTCCTCCTCATCATCACTGACCTGTTTGGCTCTACGTTGTGGCTTGGCTCTTCTGTTTTTACTTCTCTTCCTGGCTTCATCTGAGACACGCATATGTATTTTTTATGCAGTTAGCAGAATCTTCCATCCACTGACGGCACAATTTATATTCCCTAGCTTACAATAAGAACAAAGAATAACAATAACAATAAAGATATAACAATAAATAAAGTCATTTAGTTAAGCTGTCATAAAATAAAAGAGGAAATTTGTGAAAATAGTGCAAATAATTAAACTGTGATTAAACTGTATCCCCGATGAAAAGCAAATGAAAATTGTCTCACAAATCTCACCTTCACTTCCACTGTCTATAGCATCAACCTCAAACCCAACTGGTACATGTGAACAAAAACACAAAGACACAAATTCAGGTGATAAGTCTCAAATAAGTATCCGGCATTCAAATATTCTATTTCATCTATCCATGAAACATAATCGGTATAATTAAAAGGTCAATATTTAAAGAATTCTTCTCACCATCTTCAACCTTGACTGCAGCATTGTTTTTCCTCCTTGGAGGCATTCTTCTGGGTCCCTGTCAGTTATCTGCATCCACTTCTGCTCACTTCAGACTCTGCCCCTGCTCCAACCATGAGTCACTGAGAGCAGGCAGCTGACACACCTCTGAGGGTATTGTGTCAAAAAACCAGGATACACACACACACACACACACACACACACACACACACACACACACACAATGGCTGTTCAAAGCCAGGGCTCCTTGACAACAGTCGAAGACACACAGTCCATTAGATGATAATCAGGAGCCTGGGGGAAACAAAGTCAGACAATGTACTTGTCAATCAAAATGCTAATTGATATTTGACTAGAGCAACAAGAGCACATACGCAGTGCACATGGTTTAATCCCAGTGTTCATTCAAATTAAACTTGAAACTTCTGCGCGACCTTGACTTCAAAAGTAAAACACCATGATAACAAAAAATGATAGACTTTCATTCAGCAGGGCTCCAGAAAGGAGACACCGGTACTAATGTAGACATGAAGGTCAGCTCTCATTAAAGTTGGATGGAAGCTTAATTAATCTTGAGTGAAAAGTGAAACAGGTCACTGTATTTAAATACTGTACACAGTGACCTGCTAGACATACTGTACTCCAGTGAAAATATCCATCCAAAATAAAGCACTTTATTAACGGGACAGGTCAGACAACATCACAAGTTGTTCATTAGAGGACAGGTTCATAATACATTTATACAGTATAGACACAAGTCTATATAGAGAGTAACTGGTTGGAGCAATCATTCCTGCTGTATACAATGGCCATGAAGAATCCCCTTCTAAAGCCTGTCAAATATAACTAATGAGGAAACACAATTGGTTGTTACAGTTCTGCCTATTAAAAAGAAAAAGTTCAGCTAAAGCTAATTTGAGGCTACTGCAGTCTGAGTTAGTTAAACTAAGCGGGTAGCTTTGAAACTGTTTGTGTAATGTAGCCTAACAAGGAAAACAACCAGGAATGTTTTATACTGAAAGGACAGTAACTTTGGAAAATAACTTCTAGATCTGTCTTACTCAGAATTTATACAAGTCGAATCCTTTAAAACAATATTTGTCACTGCTTTAAGACAGACTTCTGAACCATAGTTTTACAGTACAGTGGTGAAATGGGGAGACAGTGTGGACTGAAGGATGAACAGTGTGGCCTGAATTATGTGTTTCAAGCTGTAAGATGCAGGTACTACCTGCGCGGTTATGGTCAGATCTTACACTTTTGAATAATGCAGGAGGGAACAGGAGACGCTGGGTCACTATGCACCTAACACAAAGAGAAACTCACTTCCGGGGGTTGTATGAATGCGGCTTGAAGGTTTGTATCTGAAAGACAAGCTAAGCGTGTACCCCCCCACCCCCACCCCCAAAATCCCCTCTCCACCTCACTCACCATCTCACTTCCTTCTCACTATACTGTACTTGGGCTTAGAGAAGATGCATTTAGTCCTAAGATCCATTTTCCAAAAAAGGTCTAACCCTCCACGAGTTCACACCGAGGCTTAGTGCCAACCTTTGATCTCCAAAGCAAAACTGGAAACCATACGAAGAGTCAAATCAGTGCAAATGTCCCACTCCTCCCTTCTATGGTGTTGGTGAATAAGAGATGAGAGTGGTACAGTGGACATTGATATATCTGGTTTGTGCATCCTGTCAGGGCTCAGTTTTCTTCCACATTGTATCAGCATGGAGAGGGACACTGGGCAAGGGCCAACACACTACTCCAGATGAGGGTGAAACAGCGGGCATCAGGTGATTGGTATTACCCGGGCAATAATAGTCAGGAAGATAATGAGTCTCCATGTACTCTGCAGAGATATACAAATGTATTTGTCTATTTGTTAGTAGTTTCCTTAGTCTTCATTAAATAATGTGATTGAAATGTGATTGGTGAAAGAATAAAGTATACTTCATCATCTGGATCTCAAATAACGGCAGAATTAATACTTAATGTTTAGTTGCCATGAATTGCTCATGAGCATCAATGGAAGCGGATCTGATCTGATCACTGTGATTTAATGTCAGTGGCGTTGTGGGCTTTATTAACTTGTTGTTCATAAATGATTTAGGCACAACACTTAACAACACGTAACCCGTACATCACAGAGATCTTGAATTTCAATTAAATTTGAACAGGACACAGACCATCAATATATAGAATTTTAGGTCAATAAAGTTTAACTAATGACACAACACCATGATTGACTGACAGCTGAGCTAAATGACACTGACAGGACTGTTCAGTGTCCAGCAAGTGCAGAGCAGAATCAACGACTGCAGTTATTTAGTTATCACATTAGATATCCATGCTACATGTCGTGGGTCATGACACCACAACAAATAGATTTCTTTCGCAGAATCTTTCGCTCTTAAAGTGTGTTTTTGAAGTACGGAGCTCACTCAGTGAGTCATATTGCAACAGATTAAAGTTGACTGTGTAAATCCAATCAGAGATGAGTGATTGGTCTATTTAAGTCCACCTAGCTAGGTTAAATGGCCCTGTGTCTAATGAATTGTTTAATACTTCGGCCCAGTCACAGGTCCGGGGACTGCTGCGCTCGCTGGTGAGAGGCCAAGAGAAGTGTTTGTCTGTGCAGAAAAAGGATTTTTAGTTTTGAATATAACTGAAGTAATTTGTTTGCAAATTGAAACCAAAACTAAAAGATTTTTATTGCATGCACTATAATCTTATACATCTTTAAAGACAGACAAGATGTTTGAAATTTATCAACAATAAACAATTGCAATCTGAAAAAGAAACCTCCGTGGTTCACCTTTTTAAAAAAACATGCTATAAAATGATAGCTTTGGAGTGATCAAGCAGAGCTGATGGAGACCTCTGTTATTGTAATGATGGAGAGGAAGCTGCCAATGTAGGATAAAGACATATATTTTCCATGTTGTGTAGGTTGCATAGAAACACAATTGTTATCTTATTCAAATTTCAAAAATATACAGCAAAATTTCGGAATTTACAGATTAGCATTTTCAAAAAAGATTGACAGATTTAAGAGCTTGCTGCAACTGCATTTTAAAATGCTTACAATGTATCTTAACCATGAAGGTAGACTTTTACAAAAGCAAGTGTTTCGCTCTCATTACTCTCAGTTCATAACGTGCAGCTAAACATCAATTCTCAATAAAGTGCTTTGCTTCGAGTGTGGTTTGCTACTATGCTGTTTTTCAGTCCTCAGCATCAATGCAGGCTCGGCACCCCTCACATCCTGGGTTCACTTTGCCCAGAGAAACCGGGCAGGTACCCAGGAGTCCGGTGGTTGCCGTGGTGATAGGGCCTGGGGACGGGGGCTCTGGTGGCTGGAGGTTGACGTTCTTGGTCTCCAATGGGAGGAGGAGGGTTGTGTCCATTCTTACCATGATAAAGCCTCTGACTCCTGCCACGGTTTTCTTCTCCATCTGCTGAAAGAGAAGGTAGCGATGAGAGAAATTTCAGATGAAGGAAGAAAATAACAAAAGAGCTTGTTACCATACAAACTAAAGTAAAATCCAAATATCCTCCCAGCTATTGGAGCCATCCTTCCTGAAAACACTATAGGCACCACATTTTTTAACAAGATGCCTCTAGCTTTGATCACAAACTGCATTAAGTAATGCTATTTACTGTATTTTTACTATATTTTGTCAGTTTCAGGCCTCGATCCATCTTTTTATCCTTTGTAAAAAAAAAAAAAATCCTTTTCATTCCATTTTAATTTTATCTAAAATTGAAAAGTCTCACTCTCTTGCTGTTGCGCAGCACCCTGTGCTGTTCTGGCCTCCTCTAGATCCATTTGTGCCTTCAGCGCTGCCCGTTTGTTCTTCTTCTTGTTTTCCTCATTTTGCTTGTAAGAGACACACAGGCCATTATGAGTTTAGAAATGTTGAATAAGGCATGAGGATGTGTAGATCAGTCATCAGATGACTTTTGACAAACAAAGTGCTTAGTGTATGTATATTGTTAAAAACTTTTTTGGGGCCAGAGCTGTTACTCTGCTGCTCTCTGCTGGAGTAATGATGCTAATACAACAACAGTGATCACAGCCAGGCACCACATTGGCCTTATGCAGTTAATTTTGCATTTGAACGTAGTTGGGACGTTTCAAAGCTGCTAAAATAGATTGGAAAAGCAAATGTGGGAAATAAACGTGATCTGCATCCACTACATTTAAAATGATGTTGTTTCTTGAACAAAATGTCCACCCTCTTCACAACGACTGTCGTGTTTTTGGGATGTGTGTTGAAGAGTGAACTTCACATGTATTTCATTGTAATTCAAAAGCACATAAAAGTACGAGCGATGATGAGAAGAAAACAAATCGAATTTACCGCATGTAGTTTTTTCTTCAGTTCCACGTTAGCTTCTTTGTAGCTTTTAGATGTGGATTGCAAATAATAGATGGCAAGTCTGAAAGAGAAAATAACATTAAAATCATCATTGCACCATCGAACCCAGGACTTTACAGCTCAAATAAAATGATGGCAACAAGCGAAATATATTTAACTGTGAAAAAGAAATACTGTATATTCTTGAGGTCTGCTGCTGAGTGTTTGCTGACTCACACCATAAGCAATATGAAGGGTAACACCAGTCCAGGGTTAGAAGCGTAGCTGAACACTTTACTAAACCAGGCTGGGAAGTCTGACTCCAGCGTCTCTTGGATCACATCAAACATCCGTTTTTTCCCACTAAGGAGAAGAGAATGATTGTGACAAAAAAACAAAACAAGAAATGCCACTGTTAGAAGCCACATCCCTCGAACAAGCCCCGTTACCTGAAGGGTCCACAGTCAAAGGAAGGAGGAATGGTGACGATGGTGTATATGGCAGGCAGAGTGGACAGGAAGAGGATGACCAGCAACATAGCCATGTAAAAGTTGTTGGAGCCAGAGGCCTTGAAAACTCTTTCTTGCGGCACGTTACAGCACATTACAGCCCAGCACTGCAGGTACATGGACACGTGGAGCCGCAGGACATTCAGGGCAGGAAGGCAGGGGGCATAGAACGCACCCATCCTGGAGGAAAGGTTTAAAAAAGGGAGTGGATTACAGAATTCAAGTGCTGCTCTTCGTAAATGATTAGTATTATATTATGAAGGTGCTGCTAGTGGTGAAGAAACCATAGGAATTTGTTTAATTTAAATCACACCAGTGCTATTTTCTTACCATATCATTCCTTGATTGAAAATCAGGCCCAGGACATTTCCACTGACATCGAACTCCGAGTAGGAAGGCTTTCTCAAAGGAGACAGAAAATAACTCTGTGACTCATATTTTATAGCCAGTATTTCAATTCACCTCTAGCAAACGGTGCACAAGAAAATTGTCCACTCTGTTGAACTTCACTGTGCACCGTCATCAGTTAGAAAAGATGACTCACAAATCCGGCCTCTAGGTCCCAACACCAGCAGTAGTTGAGAAAGCGAACAAGCACAGCTCTCAGGAAATCTCCAATCAGCAGCATGATGTAGGTGGTCATGGTATCAGATATGATCAGCCGGACAAACTCCTGCATAGGATGAAGTACTATCAACAAATACATATATATATATATATATATGTGTATATATATATACACACATATATATATATATATATATATATATATATATATATATATATATATATATATATATATATATATGTACATATCCTTGGTAGCAATATTAAATTGCTCAAAGAAAGAATTGTTTATTGTTTATTTCTATGCATAAAATGTGACTATACGTCCAACCCAATATAAAACACATTGTATTTCATCTTTAATGGTGATCTCAAAAAGAAAAATATCTTAGCATTTTTCCCAGTTTTATTTTTTGAATCAAACATTTCAAAAAAGTGTCAGAATGTGAACAGAGCACATTTCAATTTCGAACATAAATCTTTATTAAATACAATTTTGATTATGGTGTGAAGCATGTTAACCAAGTGTTGAAAACAATGAATACATTGGGACGGAATCAAGTAGATTTTAAAAACTCAGGTAAGAGGTTTCTCAACTGTATATGACCTCTCATTCATTTAGACCCTATCAGCAGCCGGTCTCATCGTAACTACCTGTGTCTTGTTTGTGCTGATTGACAGACAAAGACTTATTATTGTAAAGACACATTATGCGTTTGGTTTGTACATGTATCAATAACTGTATGCTGTAACAAAAAAATTACATCATAGAGTTACATAACAGTGGTTACAAACGCTCATGCACACTGACCTGCCCCACCATGGTCTCCCAGCAGGGCCCTCTGGGCACATCAGCAGGTTGGATAGTGACGGGTGGAGCAGTGCTATTTTCTGATACAGTGCCGTTGTAAAGACTGGTTTCCCACATGGTTATATTAAACTTTATGATCTTTTCCTCCTCCCTCTGAGACAGAAATACACATGCACGCTTCATATTGACCAAAACGTGACATTTGAAAAATATCCCACACATCCGAACGCACTCGTTCTTACTTTGAGGTTGATCTCATCCATGAGTGCAATGATGAAGGTGTAGAGATTTCCCAGGAAGAGGGCAAAGATGCGGCCCAGCTGCCACTGCAGGGCCACGCGAGGGTGGTAGTTCTCCAGGGCGCTGATGACGTCAAACAGCATGGGGCAGAACATCCCCAGTAATGACATGACCATATTCACCTGAGAAACACATGGATCTTTGAAAAAAAACTCATATCACATGTGAGAACACAAACTATTGTTAGTCACTATTGTCTGTCATACTACATAGTTTCTCCCCGTCTCTCATACTTCCATTTCTACCTCGTTCCTTTCCCACCAGGTGTGATTCTCCAGTCCGTCCAGGGCAAACTTCTGAGAGCGACGCACTACAAAGTAGATGAGGTATCCACTTCCTGCTAAGCAGCACAAGACCAGGAAGTTGGCAAGCACCCGCAGAAAACGAGTCAGGTGGATGTTGTCATCCTTCCGGCTCTCTTGCTCCTCTAAGATTGCCTCCTGGAGAGGTAGGAGGAAGGATATAGAGGATGTAGATAACTGTATCATAAATGGCTTCACTCACTGTAACTGGAACACCAACGCTCAGCTGCACAGACCTTGAAACTGGTGGTGATGGAGGCAAACTTATTGTCTGCAGTTTCAGGGTTTCCTATCAGGTAGTCCCAACTGGTAAACATCTTCCAGCTGAAATTAAAGCTGTTATCATCTCCAACCCCCGACTCATTTGCATTACGGGCCATCCTTTGATCGGAACAAACAAAGATTCAGTAGAATGTAAAGTCTCAAAGAGATCAGTTAGTTGTTTGTAGTCGTAATGAACTTACGTTCTTATGACCACCATATAGCTATAGGCCACCGTTCCCACACCAACCAGGAAGTACGACAAAGGCATACGGAACTTGAGCCAGCCAACGGCACGCTGGTTGTTGTAGAATCCGTAGAAAAGGACTGAATACTGAGCGTAACCCTGCGGATACAAATTGTAGTTGCAGTAATGTCACAGATTTTCACATTTGTTGCTGTTGGTAGCACTTGCTGATTTTCTTTCAGAACTTTGCGCAGCAATACACCATATTTGAAAAACCAATGGAACTCAGAAATACATATCAGAGCAACATATAATGCTACTTAAAGTGGAGTGAGGTGAGCAGGATGTTGTCAAATCACCCCACAATCCCATAACACGGCAAAGTCCATGGCGCTGGTCTCCTCAGCCCTGGGGACTGTTTTTCTTGGGATGCTGCCATAGGGCCTTCCCATTAATGCCTGTAGTAACAACAACAGCAACAACAAATCATTTTCCCCTTCATGAATGAAAAGTAGAATTATGAAATTAGAAGTAATGAAATTATGCGGAAAAGTGTGTGTTTCTTTTCTGCAGGTATTTTATTCCTTTTCTTATTGGGTGTGGAATAAAAGGAGTTGCAGAAATGAACATTTCATTCTAAAGGAGAAAAACTGGACAGAATCAAAACTGACCCCCACACTTCTGGTGCACAGCTTGGTATTTGGCATGAAGTCAAGTTTTCAAATCATTTACACTTTTAGGCTGCATGGGGCAGACATAACTATCCCTGTGAAGTTACAAGACATCCAACACTTACATACTCAAACCCTTTATTTAGGGCAACCAATTTTCAAGAGGTAGAAGGGTTGACAGGAGGATGAAATTGTAAAAAGAGAGAGTAATAGAGACTGAGAAGAGACGGGGCCCATGATCGACCCTTGAGGTACACTGCAAGAGGTTAGTAGAGGAGGAGATTGAGTTACCCAGTCTAACAGAAAAAAATTCTGAGACAAGACTTAGCAATAAGCAGGGAAGGTGAGGGTAATTGAAATACAACAACAACAACAACAACTCCAAATGAATTACAAGTAAATGAAAATGAAAAAAGGCACCATACCTCTGGTACCATGACCAGGCCAAAGGTGAGACCAAACAAGATCAGGTTAATGCCATACATCCACCTCAGGAAGATAAAGTAGGAGGCAACCGAGGAGCCAAAATGACCTAAGAGGCAGAGGGAATGAGGATGATCATGACACTATGGCTGTAATACTTTAAATGTTTTACTATAAGCTTATCTATTTTATACATACATTTATGGTTAGTGTTATTGGATTGCATGTTTTATTATACTTATTAAAACTTGACATTGTAGAGGAAAAAAAACAAACAAACCCACTTTCAATCTCCTTTATTTTCATCTCCCATGGAATGCAAGCAGTTTTGAAGTTCTCAAAGTCCCGTTGGAACTTCATCCATTTCTAATTTTAAAAAAGAATTTAGTCAAAAATGTATCATATGTTCCTTTACAGGATTTTTTTGTTTCACAATGATATTTTGAATAAAAGGTCAGCGATTCCTTGCCTTGGTCATCATGACCTTGTAAGCATAGAGCTTCCGGCCTTTTCCTTTCCCAAGAGCTCCCTCATATTTCTCCACAAACTCCTGAGACTCCCTGTGAGGAAGCAAGCATTTGATTCAAAGATTTAAAGGTGACACCTTGAATTGCAGCTGGAGCCGGGGTCCTACTTTTCTCATTAGGAAAGAAGTGTACCGTAAAGTGACAAGTTTCTTTTTCATTGGCCAGGGTTTTCCCCTCAGACTCTGGATCAGTTTCTTCCTCTCGTCCACTGCCTCCTTCAGCTTCTCCAGCTCCTCCGGTGACAGAGACTCTGGCCTCACCTCTTCCTCCTGAGTATCCTCCTCTGCAGCGGCTTCGTTGGCTTCCTCACTCGTCTCCTGCTCTGAACTGAGGCGTGGGAGATGAGCGCGTTCACTGCCTTCGCACCTCTTTGTGAGCATGGCGCGATTGTTTTCCTCGGTAGGAAGTGACAGTCAAGGGTGAATTTGAGAGATAATACTTTACCTTGCTTCCACTACTTTCTCGTGCTTTTTCTTCTTCACTTCCTGTACTTTCTCCTTTACTGTATGTTCACCTCCATCTTCTTCTTTCCCGTCGTTTTTGGCACTTCCGTGTTTCTTTTTTCTCTTGGTATTTCTTTCTCCAGCTTCTCCCTCCCCCTCCCCCTCCTCCATTTTTCTTGTTTTGTCATTTTTAATATTCTTTCTCGTGTTTGCCCTCTTACCACTTGTCATTTCAGCCTGCTCCTCCTCATTCCTTTCACGTCCCTGCACTTCTTGTTCTTTCTTTGCTCTCTTTCTCCTGGCCCTTTCTCTTTTCTCAAGCCTCCTCTGCAATTCCTCTTCCCCTTCCCCTGAGTCTTTAGATGCTACTTTTCTCCTCCCTTTCCTCCGCCTCTTTCTCTCTCTATCACTATCCCTTCTTTTTCCTCTGTGTCCTCCCCTCTCACTTTCCTCTTGTAGTGTGGAAACTTCCTCCTCGACACCTGTAGTAAAAACGTGAACGCTGTGTTTATTCAGTGGCAGAGTAAGTATGAACATGCTGCTCAGACTATTCACACTCACTCACACGTCTTTCTCTCATTGGTGCTAAACACTTACACTATTATAAGGTTTGTCATTATTCTCTACTCAGTCACACTATCAAATCTTTCTCTTCACTGAAATGTTTTAATTCAGGTGTGATAATCCGTGATAATTGTGATAAACTGTGTCTAGGGATGTTGAACTAGTCAAAAACATACATTCTAAAGACAAAAATGGTATTTAGGGAAATTAAGTATGAGACTCATCTGTCTCTCCAATACTTTGTATTAGAGATAGAAATGTTGAAATGGGCTCAACCATATATGAAACATCAGTGAATAATGTTATGATAAGAGGACCAACTCACCTGCAAACTCCAGCTCAACGTCAACTGTGGAATAAATATAATTTCCTTGTCAAAACCATAAAGTTTAAATTTTCACTTTTTTCAGTTTATGAAGTTCAGCTTATTACAAGTTGAAAATCTTTTTTTAATTTTTTTAACGCAGCTATAAATATATTTTTGTCTCCAGAATTTAATGAGTGAAAATAACACACATCTTGTCCTCAAGCAACAGCCTCCATCCCCAATTCTTCAAATTAGAACATAAACACCTTTTTGGAGAAAACTCTATATGTTGTATGCTATTAAGCTTATTGTTTCCAAAGTGATTTGATTAGTCAGCTGGACGTTTGTCCAATTCATTATTTGAAGTTGCATCTCAGACATAAGTTGATCTGAGGTCAGCACTGAGATCATCATCTATAAGAGTTCTCAATATTTGGGATTGATTGTTTATTTATTCCTAAATACAGTTTTTTGTATGTTTCGTATCATATTTCCTTTTTCATGAAATACAGTATATATCATATGTAATTTCCTCCATGGCATTACCAACCCCTTGCTGCTCTGATGACCCTTGACTTCATTAATCCAGTCCACTTATTATGTCTTCAATACAACCGTGACCCCTTTACTTGGCAGAGCTCAGCCTGCCTCATTGTGTACCTGGCAATATTGTCATGCATTAAAGGGGGGTGAAGAGGACAACAAAAAGCATCAGTGACAGACTGAACTGATATTTATGTAGTCGGCCCTTTGTTGTGTGTCCAAGTGTAACCGGAGTGGCCAGCTCATGGGTCATTACGGCCATGTGCAGTAGAGGGGCACAAAAGAGACAAACAATGGTCTAATGAAGGGAGACAGGGCAACTAAGCCCACATGGACAGGGGAGACAGCCGGGAAGTAGGGAATGAGTATGATTTCAACAAAGTGGTGTATAGACATGTAAGTGATGGTGGACGGGTGGATTTTATTAATCAGTGAATTTAGAAATTTGGTGTAAATACAGTAGCTGTACTGTTATCACTTGTATTCATATAACTGATCTTCAGGACCCCAAAAATGGGTCTATATCATAAACATGACAAACATAGAGACCAATGAGATTTGCTTTGTTTAAATAATCTGTAATGTTTTCTCCTAATGAACTTATTGCAATAACCTGAAACTAATATAGTCATTTATGGCAGATTATGTTCAGTAAATCAATGAGACTTTTATCTGAACATGCACAAAGAATGCATCTTCCTCCATTAACAAAGGTGCTGCGTTATAAAAAATGTGCAATATGAAGATGGTCATGGTCTTACTGTCATTCTCAGAGGTGATCGGGCTGCCTCGAGGCATCTTCCTCTCATGGTCCTGTGTCTCCTTCAACGGTCGTCCCTGCATCCAGGGGACGAGTGAGTCAGTGGTCTCTATCCTCCTGCATCTTCACAGGAAAGGATGCAGCTTGCCATGGGAATGTTAAATGTGTGTGTGTGTGTGTGTGTGTGTGTTGGTGTGTGTGTGTGTGTGTGTGTGTGTGCGTGCATGCGTGCCTGCGGGTGTGTGTGCATGCGTTCGCGTGTGTGATGAGTAACTGGCATGACAAGTTCACTTTTTCCTCGCCACCCATCGACCCGAAGCAGGGACAATGATCGCATGGAAACCCTAGAGCCACGCAATTTCACTAGCAATCAATTATTCACAACAGTTATGACTGCCTTTATGCAGCTGTGTGTGCGTGTGTGTGTTTGGGCATGTTTTGTATTGTTTTGAGTGTGTGTATATGTGTGCGAGACAAAAAAACACAAAGGCTGTGAAAACAGCAGGCCTGTGTGAGTGTCATGGCTCTTTTGTTTTCAGTGTATCATAACAGACGACTCAGTTGTTAGAGTTCACAAGGAAGAGATATTCCAAAATTCACATTCACATTATGTACTGCAGCTGAATGTCCTTGTGGTCCACAATCTGCTTTTCTTCATGAAGTAAGGGCGGTGGATATTTTGGGTTTTTATCAGTGTTCAGATGGTTTTCCAATTTTGTTTATTCACATCAGTGATTTTACTCCAATTCTGACACCAGCTACATCCTCGTCATAACTGAATGAGTCTCTATGAATAAAGTAAAAGGTATAATCTCTGTAAAGCATAAGTGATAAAGTGAATAAAAGGCAAACATGATACTGATCCTTGAACGACTATTTCTTTAAATTCGCTTTAAATTGTTCTCATTTGCTTTCAGTGAGTTTCTCAAAGGTTTATTTTTTTATTTTTATAGAAATAACTAAAGGTGACCTGAAAGCCAAATTGTATCATTCACTTTCTCTTTCCTACATGTCCAGTCTCTCTCCTAGAAAATGATAAGTGTAGCATCAGACATTATTAATCTTTGAGCTGTGCTTTGGTTTTGGTTATAAAACCATTATCCTGTCCCTATCAAATGAGACAAAGATGCCAAAGCTGACACTTCAGTGCGATGAAGAACATATAATTTTGCGGTTTAAAAAAAATCTGTCACATTAAAGACTCTCGCCTCCTACATACAGAGAAAAAAAGGCTGGCCCTCACAAAGTACATTTCAACATTTCAGGGTTTCTTTGATTATGGTTAGAATACGGATTGGAACTGGGTATGCATTATGTATGTTGTAGCATTGTTTTTTTTTATTCATTTCTTGAACACCCCAACCTGAACTAGTTTCTCTTGAGGTTTTGTGGAGAAATCGGAGTTTGAGTAACTGGAGAAAATAAATAATCTGTAAAATTGCACATTTAAATTTGGTGTCATATTGATAGGACTTAGGCCAGTGTGCTGAGCATAAATGCATTGTTATGTTAGAGAAAGGCAGAGGTGAGAAGTAAGCCCATGAACCTGTAGAGGGCAGTGTTCCTCTATACTGTGTGTAGGAGGAGACGCCTCTGGCTTGGAAAATATTATTTATTCATCCGAAACAGTCTTGTTTTCTGCATTTGTGTGTCTGAGTCTGTGTATGTTTGTATGTGCACATGTGCACATGTGATGAAAGCCCAACGCGTCACAGAAATGTTTGTGTACATACGCATCAACTCGTGCGTGTGTGTTGTGGAGGGGAAAAGAGCAGGAGACATATCAGTTTCCCAGTGCTAAAGTTAGCTGCAATTTCGAGGAATCATTGAACGTAGAGGCGATGGAGGCCGTCAAGGCCATTTGAGCATAGAACAGCATCAAAACAAACTGCAAACCACTGCAAGATGCATCTGAAAGGCAAATGGACAGTAAATCGATCCACCAGAATAGCAAAATTCACCTCTTGTACATGTTTTTGAAGTCTCTCTGAGATTTTTGCCTCAGCTGCCAAAACTACAGGTAGGAATGTATTTGTCTGGGATGCGCATGGTGTCAAGAAAAAGTGTTTTTCTAGAAAATACTATAAAAAACATTTTAAAAAACATTACAAAAAAAGTATCCACTTGGCGAAATACAACTGGTTAATTGAGAAAACTGCTTTATCCTTTTGGATAAAATTTGGGTGATTAGACAAACAGAACCTAACCTAGTATCCGCAACCTTTAAGGTGTAGGATTTGTACATGTGGCCTTATGGTCAGATGTAGTGTTTTAATATTGTTCTGTTAAAGCTCAGTATGTGTCTTTACTTAAAGCAACGCATTTCTAAAGTTTATTCACAGAACAGGACATCGACACAATACAGATAATTATAGCAAACCTCGAACAAAAGTTACATGTTTTATTTGTTAACTGTTTTGAACTTTTTCCTGAAAGACATACATGATGTATTTTTATCCCATCAAAGTGTGTGAATGTGCATTTTGTCCCAGTCAGTTCCGATGAGTGTACATATGGGTGTCCGAGCATGAATTGATAGGAGTTCGCCGCTGTGCACACACAGAACAATTTGTCTTTGCTCTCTTTTTTGTTCGGTGAAACACTAAAATCATTTGGAGTTATCAGAGTTCGGGCGACAGGCAGCGACTCATCCATCTGTTGGTGTGATAAACAGCTAGTGAGCGCTGCAAAGGGCCTGCATGTACTGTGTGAGTCAAACAGCAGCTCTGCAACAGATGATCGGCCTGTCACTGAGCTCCCTGCCCCCTAATGCAGGTCAGGGTGACAGGGAAAACAGCACGGACACAGTGGACGTCCGTCTAATGAGGTCTTAAGGCACTGTACTGTGTCTTGTTTGAGGTAAACGTCAAAAGTTAACAGAAAATAAAATAATGTATCCGAAGGGTTATCAAGAGCAACGATGAACTATCTGCAACGATTGGTTTGTTTGTATTTTCATATTTTTTTTGTTCAAATCAAAATGTACCTCGTGTCAATCAAAAACAAACGACAATTGACTCTGATAACAATCCACCCGCGAACTTTGTTTAACATCAACGTCTCCTCACCTCTACAACTGTTGACGCTATATGTAAAGCAGCATGGGAGTTGTTGCCCGGAGGCGAATACTTGGCTGTATTTGTCCGAGGGAGAGAGAGAAGGGAGGAGAATGCGGGCTATTCAGGTTTGACTCTGACACATTTTTGCCGGAGGAATTAAAAGTGGGCCAATCACTGCAGAGAGACAGAGGCTTGTCACTGAAGACGTCCGCGGCACACAGTATCGCGTGTAGTTTCAATGTGATGCATGCCGTTTACCTGGAAGACTGTCTGCGATGATTGATTGCTTCTGGGGAGGGGTTGGGCTTGTTTTGTTTCAGTTTCAGAGTGATAAGGGGAAAACCGACTTGTTTGAATGATGCTGATGGAATTTCATCCTAGTCCACTTCCAAGTTGTTACCATGTAGAGGGGGAACAAGACACAAACGGTGGCAAACTGGAACATTGGACTTTTTTTCCTCTCTTGTTTTCCCCTTCACTAAATCCCTTCTTCCTGTTTTGGGTAGTTTATGATTACAACTGACTGTTGTGCCTCTGTGGAGGTAGAGGAAGAAAGGAGGCTTTTCATGGAAAATTCAGGCAGCGACATCAAGAGAAAGAGATGAATTTTGACACAGCTACCAAAAGACAAGTGTGTTGGTGTGAGTGAGTGAAAGAGAGAGAGAGAGGAGAGAGCATGGTAAGTATGCGTGAGTAAAACAGCGTCATCAGGCAGGGAGGCAGACCCTGTCAGACTGTGGGTAGTGCGAAGGGCGGCGCGTGGCTGCTGCAATTGACAGATTATACAGACGGAGGCGTGGCTTGTCCTTGCAGACAGAGAAGCACGTGGCTAGGCCCGTCTGCACGAGGGAGCAGCAACAAAGACCAGCCAGTCTTGGGAGCAGAACGGAGCACAGGACATCTGCTGCACACACATGTACACACTCTCTCTCTCTCTCTCTCTCTCTCTCTCTCTCTTTCACACACACGCGCGCACTCACGTTCAGGGGTTCACATTTGTTCACCGCACGCAGGCATCCAAGCAAGTGCAACTCTGGTCTCATATATCAGCTGCAGAGGACAAACCCACACTGAGCAGCGTGTAAATGTAAATGGCCACATGGCCACGCTGCAAAAAGCACTGCACGACTTTTCTACAACTTTTCACCGTGACCACACTTTACACGCGCGCGCGCACACACATTTTTACAAACACACGCCTTGTTAGTCCAACAATCATCCAGATGTCCATGTAAGGTGAAGTTTGTGTGTGTGTGTGTGTGTGTGTGTGTGTGTGTGTGTGTGTGTGTGTGCGTGCGGAGAAGGGAGGAGAAAAGGAAGAGGGAGAGAGCTTACACAGAGAGGGTTAGCTGGGAAAGTTTCGGGGGACTCCTCCCTGGTCAGAAATAACAAGAAACACATTCACGAGAGAAGCAGAGGAGTCGTGTAGCAGCACTAGTGAGAGGCTGAATGGTCAGCGGACGCTGAATCAGCAGATCACACTCATTTGAACCCGTTGGTGTTGCTCTCTCTGTTGCTCTGTGTTTCTTTAGTTTGCTCCACCTTTCATCTACTCAACAATTACACGAACAACGGTCTAGATGGAACTAAAAGTATCAAGAAATTAACAACAAAGCTGTCCCTCATCTCCCCTGAACCATACAGACAGGCTCCCTCTGTTCATGAAATGTTTCTCTTTACTTATGTCAACACACACACAGTTGCACACACGTTGTCACTCCCCTCTTAAGGGGCTGCACGTGAAGTTGAATGTGGACAGAGCAGGGTGGGGGATCAAGTTTTGAAGCAATACTTGTCAACCTTGGTACAGAGCTTATCAAGCCCCACACACAGCTTATGTAAATGGATAAGCTGCCATTTCCACCACTAGCCCCTTTATCAACAGTGTCTCACCACACTGACGCCAGACACAGGCAAGCTGTGCCCCTGTGTGTGTGTGTGTGTGTGTGTGTGTGTGTGTGTGTGTGTGTGTGTGTGTGTGTTGGTGCCGGGTGGGCCAATATCTGCCTAGTAACTACAGACAGGCTGTTCCAGATTCACATAAGTAATCCTCACACCCTCACACACTCACACACACACACACACACACACACACACACACACACACACACACAAACACACACACAGAGAGAGACATACACATACCCAGACTGAGCAACAAAAAAGATACTGTAAATTGTATGCATCTGTTGTCATGACAACACTGTCACTTACACTTGCTCACGTGTATCCATCATGGCTGTGGAAAAAAAATATCACCCCCTTAACTCCCCATTCAACCACCAGCACCATTTTAACTAACCACCCACACATACTCAGTGGTACCAAAACCTACAAACACACGCACACACACACGGAAGCCAAGCTATGACAGCGAGGGGGATGGGTAATGATACTCAACACCTCCCACTCTCTCCTCAGCTGCCCCCTCCCTCAATGAAACCCATGAACCTTCACATACTAAATAGACATACATTTGACATACACATGTTCCTTCTTCTCTGCTCTGTTCGCGGCTGTGTTAACACAACACTCACACACAAAGACCTTAGTGTAAAACACAGAGTAGGTTTTCCCTCCCTGCTCCAATGCTTTCTTTACTCACATATGAAAAGCTTTTGAGCTTGTCCCTGTAAAATAACCCTACTAGAACTGTGTGTGATACATACACGGGACAATCTGCATAACAAGGCCACATGATGAGATTTAACAAGCAATATTCAAATTTGTCCATTAAAAGATAAACCGTGACTGTTGGCCTGTCAGTATTTCAATGGTTCACCTTCATCATCGCTTTCCCTTTAATCAGTGAATAATGTTCCTTGTTTATAAAGGCCCGCGCTTACAATAGCTGTAAATTGTATGCAAATGAACTCACTGTCATGAAAGAAGTCTTTGTGAAAAGCCTAGTATATTAACATCATGTGCTATTGAATAATTTACTGAAAATCATTAGTGTGAATGTGCTGCTTCTTTTTCTTTTTTCGATTCCTTCCACACTGTAACAAAGAACCTCTGACTGTATATCTCGTAGTGAGTCAGATAACCACCGGCCATCCTGAGGTCACAGTGACTCAGATTATCACCAGCTGTTTTACAGTTGTCAGAGATTAACAATCTGACCAAAGATGATCAGTTTGTTGTACAGCAAATACAGCACCAAGTACTGCTGTTGCTCGTTAATCAGGAATTGTAGATCCCATTTCGTTTTACGCTTTCCCCCCTGTTTTTCTTATACTTTATCCTGAAAATATGCCACCAAACAAAAAGATTAAAAGTATAATGTATAATTTTAAGAAAATATATTCAACTTGAAAAATTCAGCAGAGACATACCGCATTTACTGTAAAGGAGCTGTAAATACTATGATATATCATAATAAGTATAGTCACTTGGCTATACAATGAATTCTGGTTTGAACTGGAGCAAAACAGGTTGTATTAGCCAATGACTTCCAGACTTGTACTAGCCTTTCCACGAATCCCCTCACTGACAGATGACAACATGTTCCCTCAAACACACTTGAGCACACACACACACACACACACACACACACACACACACACAAACACAGGCACCACGCCGTCCCACCCGATGTATTTGTTTTCCGCTCAGCGTGGCCTGTGGTGCCTGGGGATGTGGGTGTCAGAACACTGATGAGGGGGTGGAATACGCTGGGACTTGTTAGATCTGCAGGACAAACGATACAGCACTCCTGACTCACTGCGAGGTACACGATTTCATAATTCACATTAATATGACCAATACATGATGTGCTGATTGTGTCAGAAATTGGGGTTTAAAGAATAAGAGCCCACATCTATTATAAAACCGGTAGAGATATGTTTACCACCCAATTTTAGAAATACTGAGGTCACGAGTGCAGATTCCCCGTTTATTTCAATGCCCCATGACATTTTTGCTCATCACTAAAAAAAAGGCAGTGAAATCTCTGCTACTTTTGAAAGATTATTTTAATGTCAAAATATATATATCAAGCAAATTGTATCTACCTACACAAATATCTAAATACTGCAAAAAGCATGAAATCCCTTATCTTGATCTATGTTTTTAGACTAAAAAGGTGAAATTAAAACACCACTGCTGAAACAACAGCATCAACACGAGCGAGTTTGTTTCCACCTGTAGTGCGTGTTTATCTTTGTGAGGTCGTATTTGAATTTCAAACTTTCAGACTGTGGACTTTTTTTACAAAGTGAAGACATTTTGGTTGCCACTGGGACCAACTTTTCAAACAGCTGTTCGTATGTTTTATGTTTGTGTTCAGTCTAGAGTCATGGGTTGGGATTGGGCCATGGGCTACGCATTATGTAAATGAGGGTCCTCACTAGGGGTGGGTGACTATCGATAGTATTGGTTAAAGGTTGTTTGTTTTAATAATTGATACAAAAATATTGGTTTGTCTTACATTAGATCACATCTTCTGCACACAAACCCTCATTCGAACACTCACCACAATTCAGACAATAAACATATTTAATAATGCCTGATTAAATAAAGTAACTTCAGATATTCTGCTAATGATACATGGCCCTCCCCAATATATGATATATATGATAAATTATTCCTTTTTATCTTTAAAAAGTGTCGGTATCAATATAATCAATATCAGTGTTTCTGGCCCTGGTATTGTTTTGTATTAATTGGGAACTATTTTTTCATGCTATCACACACCACTTCCGTTTTTTCCCTCCTAGAAACACAACAAGTGTGTGTGTGTGTGTGTGTGTGTGTGTGTGTGTGTGTTAGAGAGAGGCAGCCTAGTGTCAGCCAACGCTTTCCACTGAAAAACAAACTAGTACATCGTCCTGGTTATAAACGTACGCTTGTTATGTTCCTCTGGCAGAAGTAATCACACTGTGTGGCAGGAGGGGCGAGGCTGTTTTTACCAACAGAACAGTGCGCCCCCTCTCACAAACTACAGGATCTTGTACAAAGTGGGAGATTCCCTGAAGATTACTCTCGTAATCGTCCTTTTTTTTAATTCAGTCATGTCAGCACCTTTATTAATGTATCCATCCATCTAGGTGGATTACTCAATAAAAAAAAAATCATTCGTGTCCTTGTAGGAAGATGACGAATGGATGTGTAATAACGCAACCCTGGTTGTGCGCATGCGCACACCCGACTCCCCCATCCTCCCGTCTCGCAGAACTGTACAAAGCGCTAGGGGGCTCCGCAGGCAGCCAATGGCGACACGTTGTTTTACCCGTGACATCATCCGCCACCCCTCATACTAAAGAAGGAAACAAACATCCATCCAGAAGGAACGGGAGACGGAGAGAGAACGGGAGGAAGACGGAGAGGCAGGAGGGCGAGGAAGGGACACGTACACCTACCTGAAGCTGTCTGACGGAGGATCCCAGACACCGCCAGACAGAAGGAAACCAGCTTCACCAGGACCCTAAAACAAAAAGAAACAACCCCGACCTTTTTTCTCCTGCCAAGACAAACGGCCCGCTGTCGTCTCGCGAGAAGAAAAAAAAGCCCCCCTCATCGATTGTCAGCAGGTGATGATCTCGGATTATTGTTTTGGGTGTTTTTTTTGGCCTTTTCTTAACGACGGGGATGCGTTGTGAAGTGAGCTCAGCCTGTCGAGGGAAACAACGAAGAGACGAGGGGCTCAGAGCTCGCTGGGTCGGACATGGCGACCTTTAGCGGTGGCTCGAAAGGTCAGGTGTTGTGTGTGTGTGTGTGTGTGTGTGTGTGTGTGTGACGGGCTTGTGTGGCAACCAAGTTTTCTTTCTCTCTTTATTTTTTTTGTTTGGTTTGCTTTATGCTGGTCTATTGCCCGGTGAACTTGTCGCCAGAGACGCCACCATCACCTCCTCCTCAATGGAAATATCACAAGCACTCGAACGTCTCTCCGTCTGGTTGATGGTGGGGGGGGGGGGGTAGCAGCAGCTAGCGCTGGTTACTGTCTCTGTTTTTCTGTTTGTCTGTAGCTGGGGGATGGGGGGGGCGCGAAGCCGAAGCCTGCTAATTCCCGTCTAGAAATAGAAAAAAAAATCATAAGCCGAACGGGCAAGTGGAGCGCGAGATTCGCCCCTGAACCGTCTACAGAGCGTGTTGCTTCAATATCGAACCGAGCGCCGCCGACGCAGCCCTGCCCGGGTGTGTTGTCGGGAGACTGACGTCTGACTGGGCTCAAGAGCTCTGTGGCCCCCACCGCCACCGAGTCCTGCTTTGTTTTGTTTTTCTTCTTTTCTTTTTTCTAAAGCGCTAAAGTGTGATTATATAAGCGAGGTAGTCCTCGTCAGCTTCGGTTAACCGAGAGGAAGAAAGAAGAAGAAAAAAAAAAACCCACGAAGAAGAAAAACAAGATCTCAGCGTCGAGAGACGGGAGCCGAAACCGGAAGCGGAGAGAGCGCGGACAAAGGGATGAAGCAGAAACAAAGGGAGAAGGGACCACAGTGTCTAGACTGTGGGTTTATTTCAGGGGGGAAAAAACAACCTCCAGTGACGTCTCTCCATGAGTCTATGTGCATCACTGAACACTTTTTAAAATAAACAACAACACTAATTTACTGCTTGTCACAGAAGGACAGTGGGGCTGTTTGCCCTGTCCGGTCCTTCCGTGTGACTCAGTCGTTTTCAGCCCAGCAGGGCTTGAAATACGAGCTGAAGCTTTTGTTTGCCAGAGATTAATCACACACTACCAACAGGGCTTGACTTTAAATCACCAAACCAGCTTTCAGATTATATTTAGCTTGGATTTTTTTTTTTTTCCTTATTATTATTTTTTTGGTGTGTATGTGAGAGGAAGTTGGTGGTGAATGATGAGTGACTGGTGATCTGCCCTGTGCTGCTGGAAAGCCCCCGACTGGCCCCGGAGGCTGTATTGTACCATACACAACCCCACTAAATGGCATGTTGTTGGCAGTTTCGGCTTACTGTCAGCATCAAGGACAAGACCGGGGCATTTGTTTTGCTCACAATGTTTTGCTTTGCAGTAATGTAACTGTCAGTCAATGAAGTGACGATCTCCCCAAATTCATGGGCCTTTAGCGTGTCCCCTTTCTCCCTAAAAGACTCTCCTTGCTTATTAAACATTTAAAGACTTCTCAAGCGGTCAACGAATTCATGTCGGGGAGGTTTGAACATGGACGACTTTATGTGTTTTCCCTTCCAGCTCATCCTTGTCAGTGAAGGGGTCTTGATAAAAATTAAGTTAACACGCTCGCCATTTGTCTGACAGCTGGGGCTGAACGTGACAGCTGAGACACCCCGTCCATTGTTCTCTGTGTGTCACAGTCAACAGTCGTGGTTAATCTGTCGTGCTCTTTGTTTGGTGTGCTTTTGGTTTACGTTGGTCATGTAGTCTCAGTTTGTGTCGACGTCTTCCCTTTGAGGAACTGTTTTAGCCCAGAGGCCTTGTCCAAGAACATGGGGTCTCGGCGTGTAGCTTGAATCCTACTGTCCAAATGCGGATTATCTACACAACAACCTAGTGGTGCTGGGTTTGAAAAAGAATGATTCTGCTGATCGCCTGTAAGGAAAAAAAATCCTTTCCAGCTACACAGCACATACCAACCTCTAGCTCAGACCTCAAGTCTGGTATTTTTCAGAAGTCAGCAGTTGGGACACGTGACTCAGAGGGAGAGAAGGTCTTTGTGGGCTTTTCCAAGGAAACCCCTTTGTTGACATGGCAGTGATAGCATGCACGGGTAGAGGGGAGGAGGGGGGGTCGGGGGCTGGTTGTTAGCGTGCTGGTGAGGTCAGAGCAACTCGAGTGTAGTGACAGGACGTTCGGAGACAACTGCCAGCCTCTCCTGGAACATGAAGCTCGCCTGCCCTGTTTGTGTCTGTGGCCAGAATGTAGATGAGTAAGCAGCTGCCATGTTATAGCACAACAAGGCCAAAGGTTGTTTACAAGGAAAATAGGATACTGTTGCTGTAAACCCTGGTAGATGATGGCTGTGTGTGTGTGTGTGTGTGTGTGTGTGTGTGTGTGTGTGTGTGTGTGTGTGTGTGTGTGTGTGTGTGTGTGTGTGTGTGTGTGTGTGTGTGTGTGTGTGTGTGTGTGTGTGTGTGTGTGTGTGTGTGTGTGTGTGTGTGTGGTATCGGTTGCCAAACTAATCTGCCTGCCTCTCTGTTTGTTCTGTCTGTTTATTGACACTCAACAAGGTGTTTTTGATCTATTGTCTGCCTTAAAGGCAGCATCTACTATGGTGCAACTTCCTGTTGTATTGCATTGAAGCAGAACAGTGTGACAAGTTCAACGTCATAGGGCCACACAATTTTCCACGTTACGCACATGCACGCTTGTTTTCTGAGCATATGTGTGGCAAGTGATGACTCAGGAAGTTTTGAAATGCCCTTTGTGGCCAGAACCACAGGGGAGTGAGAGGGGGGGGGTTACTTTGTGAAACTCATGGCCTACTTTTTTTATTCCCATTCATTATGTTGTCATTTGGAACGGGCAGAATATTACTTCACGTGGAGTGTTTGTTCTGTTTATGGCTGAGCTGCTCCTTGTCAGTCAGAGCGTGATTTTGTGTCTAGATGAAGAGTGAATAGCTTAATGAGGGAGTGTTAGTTCTTGTTAGTTTCTAGTCATGGTAATCATGACACACAATGGTGTTTGGTTAGTTGTCAACGTTGTTCAACTGTGATTATTTCCTTTTGCATATGACACAATTACCTTTCGTTATGACGAAGCATTTAGCCCATTAGAAAGGAGAACACTTGATAAGAAAAACAGAAAGATTTTCCTAAAGCAGCAAACTGAAAATGAAAAGTGGGTCAAATGTTCTGAAAGAACCGTACTAACTTTTGACAGAGCTGTGAAAAGGGGTGAAGGGGTGGAAGAGCTGGGTGGAGGGAAGGGGGACACAATAGTGATCAAAGAGTCCAGCTTCGGCCAAAGGTGCCGAACAGAACACCGGGAGTTTTGTTCGTTCTCTAGGCCTCCTGTGGAGAACAGTTCATCAATGTATTCATGCTAAAGGGCAAGTCAAAACAGACTTACATGTGCTCATATTTTCATAATATGACTCTGCTTTTATCTGTCAACCCTGCTGACATGGCAACAAGTTTATTTGGAACATGAATATCAGTACAAGGAAATGTGTCCTGTGATGGATATTGATGAATATATTATTTTAATATTTAAGCTTTCAGCTGTATTTCACATGGAGTTGTTCATGCAGAAAAATACTGTGTGTGTGTCCATGTCTAATAAGCATTCTATTCTCTCTCATTCTGTCAGCAATGGCCCAAGAGACGAACCAGAGCCAGGTGCCCATGCTTTGTGCCACAGGCTGCGGTTTCTATGGCAACCCAAGAACCAATGGCATGTGTTCCGTATGTTATAAGGACCACCTGACGCGACAGCAGAGCAGCGACCGCGTGAGCCCCCTCAGCCCAATGGGTAAGAAAGCACACAAAAATACACAGGAATCCATTATTGTGCAATCCAAATGGATCGCAAGCGCCTTGTGTTTATGATGTAAACAAATAAATTAAGCTCAATCTGCACATATATGGTTGGTGACAAGGAGGGACTGGAGGATGTTTAGGCACTGTTTTGAAATAAGACCAGTTTGAGTGTTTTCTCAGCTCTCCTCCCCCTGCCAGCCCTCTGTTTTTTACACTCTGTGTAATGAAAGACATCTGTTTTCCTTCATGACACGTTCAGGGTTTGGGGGGGGGGGGTGTTCCCTTATTTAGACATGTCTGAGGTCAAACATGAAAGTCTCTCTCACACTGCGACACTGGTAACCTGTTAGAACTTGTTCTTCAAACAAGACAAACGCATTACAAACAAAAAAGTTTATCTGGGATTATGGGAAAAATGGAAAATGTTGAGATCCTTCTACACTCCCAAGTCTAAGATCTATAAAATTATTGATGAGGAGGATTTGTGGTATTTTAATCTGAAGATCAATACAGTCCAGAGCTCGAAATAGGTATTTTCCTCTGACATTACCGGTGATTGCATGCACTTTGTACTTGTGTACTTTGTACACCTTGCATTCATTACTGTTTTCTCTTTTGAGTTTTGTCTAATGGAATTCACTTTATTCTCTTCCAGCTTCAGCTGCTAGTCCTACCTTAGAAGCCTCGGCCATCCAGAGACTAGAAGCCAGTCTAGCCAAGGTCGATGCCTCCCCTGCCTCCTCGCCAGACATGTCTAGGTCAGTATGTTGTATTTGACTGTTCGAGGTAGTTATGTAAATTGGAGAATGAGTGAGCTGCTGCTTTACTGTTTGTTTTTCTCCTTCACATCCCTCCTTTTTTCCATTTCATGTAAACCTTCAGAACTCTTCATGGATCTCTACCTGTGACTCAACAAATGACAGAGATGAGCATCTCGAGAGAGGACAAGCCAGAACCCCTAGAGCCTGGTAAAACTCACAGACACGCACAAACACACTTGAAGTAAGAGACAGGCCAGCCGACACTAACTAAACTAGAAGACTTTAGACACACACAGGTGACTCCTCACGTACAGACTTCTTAAGGTAAATGTTGCGCCGAAGGACCCACCGTAGCCACCGTTTATTTTAGATGCCTCGCTGTATACCCTAGGACCAACTGTTGGTTTTACTTACAGCTCTGAAGAGAGAGAGGTGGTCTAAAAATAAACCGGTTTAGAAATACATCTTCACCAGAGGGCTTGCTCAGATTTGATGCAGCCTGCCAGAGGCTTGCTCATAGTAATGCTCTATTTTCTGCCAAGAGCAAGAAAGGGCAATTTAGAGATAAGGAACTCACTAATTATTATCTTATGGGGGGAAACGTACATCATTTCAGTTGCCAGCATGTTTGTTTGTGTGTCTGCTGCTCATGCCAGTTAAAGATTACATATGATTGCAAATTAAACCTAGCATGACTTATATGTATGTTTTTTTTTTCCCCTTATTGTCTTTTTCATCTGTAGTAGTAAGCCAACCTGCTGCTTCTAGTCCTACTCCTGTAGCTTCTTCCAGCAGTGATGAAGGCAAGGGTGACACCCCCAAACCTAAGAAGAACAGGTGCTTCATGTGCCGCAAAAGGGTGGGCCTCACAGGTGAGCAGCAAAACACACATTTGATATTTTATTATTGATGGTGATAATATTTTTACCTGTCAGAGATTAAAGAGTAAAGACAAAGGGTTTTCAACTCCTGTTCTATCTGTGACCTTAATTCGTGTGTGCTTCCAGGGTTCGACTGTCGCTGTGGGAACCTGTTCTGTGGCATCCACCGGTACTCCGACAAGCACAACTGTCCCTATGATTACAAGGCTGAGGCTGCTGCCAAGATCCGCAAAGAGAACCCCGTTGTGGTTGCTGACAAGATCCAGAGAATATAGATTTGACAAAATCAGGAGCGACATCAACAATGACAGAAACCTTTGACAAAGACTGGAGTATGAGTGTGAACCTTTGGAAATGATCACTGGCAGTGATCCAAGCGAGGACTGAAAGGACTTGATTTATGAAATTACAACCTCAAGAAAATGATGAAGAGGAAAAAAGTAAAAAATGAAAAGATCCTGTCTGAGGGAGATGCATGAATGATCACTTTTCTCCTTTTTTGATTAAGTCATTAGTTTGTTTTATTCTATTTTCTGTGGTGTGATTTTGCTGCTGTTGAGTCCTTTTTTTTCTAAGAATGTGTATTGTCTTATCAGAAGCAGCCCAGGCAACCTGTCCAGGATAAGCTGTGCTCCTCTCACCCAAACCAGGCGCCATTTTGTGCCAAACCGTAGACAGCCATTTTACTCAGACCCTGTGTAAGTCACTGGCAAGTCTTTCATAGCATTCAAACTACACAGTGACCGTCCACACGAGTTGTGTCCCTCAACCTTTGAACTTCTTGTTCCGGGCTCCATTGCTATTGGAGTCAACGTTTGGAGAACCGTACAAGTGTCCCCCACTGTGCACAAGGGACTTTGTTACTTTGTCTCTGTCTTTCCTAGCTTTACCTACCTCACAGCTGCTGTGTTAAGCTTTGTTGTCTTCCCGTTTACTTTGTGTTCATCAGCTTTGACCCAAGCGGAACAATGGATGGTCTTGATAGTCGGCCTCGGCGACCCGGTGATCAGCGAGTCTTGATTGTGACAAGGCTTTTTCCAACATGGCTGGAGGTATCACGCTGGACAGGGACAGACGAATGACTCTACGTGTCACTGAGTCTAAACATTTTCATATAATGGGTTAAGGAGTTTCCCCCTAACTGGTCTTGAGCTCAGATTGTAATCTTAGACGCCTGGTGCAGGGCTGTGTGTACCCATGTGTAGCCTGAGAGGAAGGATGGCACCCTTCCCTGGCAGGCCTGGTAGGTGACTTAGGCCACAATATAGTAGGGGCATGAATGAATGGGATACATGCATGACTTACTCTTCATCTGCATTAGTGGTTCAGAAATATTTGGTATCACTCAACTTAGGGTTTCAGACATTTTATTTGCTGGGCGACAATTATCTGTTATGTTACCTTTTTATTTTTCCATTGATATTGTACTGATGTTAGCGCATGTATTCGGTGCATTTGTGGAATTAGAATATGTGAACCATTTTCTTTTCTGTTTATTTTTTAAAAAAATGCGCTAACGGAAAGTTCATGTGAGCTGTGCGTGTGTGGGTGGATGGGGGGGTGTGTGTGTGTGTGTGTGTGCGTGTGCGAGTGTGTGTGCGAGTGTTGTTCCCCAACCCTTTTGTCTGTGGAGCTACCCGGTTTATCAGCACATGTTTACAGAACTACAGGAGCATGCCAGAGCTAGAGTTATGAAAAATAATAGATACCAAGATTAGATATAACTTCTCATCTGTCTAACAGCTATTGGTCTGTGCGTCTGCTATAGAGCACCGTAGAGAAGTGTGCGTGTGTGTGTATTTGTGTGCAGGCTCATGCACATACCTGTGCAAAAGTGTGTTTTCATGGCTGCCTGACACATTGAAGCCGATGTATGTTTGTGACTTGTGTTAATCCCCCTTTTTTCTGCCCTGTAAGGATGTTTTTTGTTTCATTTAAAAGATAACCGTATGTATCTGTTTGAGTTTTTCCTTTATGATTCTTAGTTATATGCAAATTTGTACAAAAAATGAAAAAACAACAAACTGTGTTGATATTTATGTATTACATATAATCTTGCTATCCAGCATTACGACAGAATAGTATCATGTAAATAAAACTGTACAGAGAGACATTACCAAGTCTTGTAGTGTGTTGATTTACAAAGCTCACTTTTTTTTTTATAATGTTGGTTTAGTAGAACTATTTCATCATTTTATGTTCTTTCCTGTGCAAGCCTGATAAACCATCATGTCACAAGGGTAAAGTCCTCAGGATCATTACACCTCAGCATAGTTAACATGACTAAAGGAAAAGGATGTTTTGAGAAGATAAGTTAATGGTGAAGCGGCATAAGATGGTTAAGAGTGAACGCAAACTAATTTTGGTCAGAACAAGAATAGTGTGGGAGCCACATGTCAGGAGCTTCGGCATTACCCTGTAATACCTTACCTTGGCTAACCTGGCCTGTTGCGCATCCTTGTGTTAATGCAGAGTGCTGGCAGCACCGACAGTTAAGTTCACTAGAGACTCCTCCAAACCATGTCTGAGTCAAAGAGGAAGTATTAATCTTTGCACCCTGGAAGAAAACAGTTGTGTTCCACTCTATCTAGGCTAACATATTGCATGCAGGACGCACGTGATGAGTGTAACGGGGACTACTGTGTTTTCTCACACACCCATCCGGAGCTCCAGGGGAAGAGTGTGTTCACAGATGGCGTCATTCCGCTGCGTCATTCATCGAGCAACAGCTGCTCAGACAGCTGAGGTGTACTCATGTGGTGTTCCTCTGGCAGAAAGCTACAGAGATCACGTTGTCTGGACACAAGACTGAAATACAATAGAGGATATACACAAAGGCAATTTGGTGGAGAAAACATCTGATCTCAGCTTAAATTTTCCTCCTAAGATTTTTATTGTGCAGTCTTAGTCCAATCATTGACAGAGTATTATATGGCAAATTAATCACTGACCATGTGATCCTCCTGACTGACGATCACAAGTCAGCACTAAACCAGAGGGGACAGACGAGAGCACCTCAAGACTGAAAGAGGAGGATAACCACACACCAAATACAATGTAGAACATCTGAGACATCACATTTACTGTGTGTGTGTGTGTGTGTGTGTGTGTGTGTGTGTGTGTGTGTGTGTGTGTGTGTGTGTGTGTGTGTGTGTGTGTGTGTGTTGATGTTGATGTTGTAGCCAGATGTGCAAAGGGGGTTGAAGATTACATGACGCTACAAACAGTAAATACAAAACAGTCATACACACATGAACTGGATCTTCCTCCTCGACTTGTTTTTTATTTGTTTGTCTCATGTCACATTGTTTAAACCTTTTGTCTTCAGTGCTTACTGCATCTCATACTGTATTAGTATCAGAAGTAATTTGGAAGTAACCCTTTTTTCCACATAAATTTAAACATAAACACAGCATGCAAAGATGAACATGTGAAATACTCACCCATACATTTGTTATATCATTTGTTATATCACTTTCACATCTATGAATAATGGATCACATTCACAGTAAGCATTTGTACATATATGCAGGCAACTGTGACTCAAGAGGTTGAGCAGGTTGTCCATTAATCGAAGGATTGGTGGTTTGATTACTGGCTCCTCCTGTCAACAAGTCAATGTCCTTGAGCAAGACACTGAAGTCCGAATTGAACTCAATGCTGCCATCTGGATGTGAACACTGTGTGAATGCAGTCCATGTGCCATAGAAGGACCCATCCATATCCAAGTGACAGACACCACACTGTACATACCAAGACACACACTTACAAAACTACAGCACATATGTACATAGTTTATAAACAGGAATGGCTCAACAAGGCTAGTTGAACAATTACCTTTAATAGCCTGTGTACTTCAAAAGCAATCATTTAATTAAGGCACTGAGAAGTAATCCATACATGCAAAATATGCTTAAAAGGACCCCCCCCCCCTTTTTTTCTTCCTTAAATAGGTGTTAGGTGGGATTACGAGGTACACAATAAGAAGTGAGAATGAAACCTTGACAAATCTGGTTTCTTGGATACATCAGTTATCAAACCTAAATGAAAAATGAAATCTCCCACTTTTTGATGTATTGGTCTTGGGACGTGGTCAGGGATGGATCACTGAACAGGCCTATCACCAGACATAGGCTCAGGTAAGGAAGCAAGTATAAAGATTTAAAAAAAAAAACACAAGGAGACACAAAATGACTACAACCACAAAGAGACACAAAATGACCACAGAGCGTTATCACAGAGAATACGACAAACAATATGACCATTAAAACGTGAAACAACCAAATAGGCATGGGAAATTATTACTAGGTCACACAGAATCACTATAATGACATGAAAAATGAATAAAATAAAATTTAAAACTAAAGTGATCAAAATACAACCACAGACAAACAAAGACATGTAATTGACCACAAAGTCCCACAAAACAGCTACAAAGAGATGGAGAAATTTACATGTCTGGGTGGAGGGGCTTGTTGTATGAAAATCTTTCAGTGCCCGTGGTATCACAAACCTTTCACAGTACATTTGTACTGATAGAGCTAATTATTTTTGAGAGTTATGAGCTATATTTAGCTAAAAATAAAAACCAAGATGGAGGGATTTGTCTACACTAGAAAAAAACTCAGTAACATTGAATGTTATGCTGGTGGTTTTGAGGAGTAAACTTTTCAAACAACTTTCTGCTATGCGTTGTAACCATTAGAGCCTGTAGAGGGCGCTGCTCGTGCTTCCTGGTTGCTAGTTCTAGCTTTTACACCGGAAAAGGAAATCGGCGGCAGCAGCGTCTTGTTGTGTGCTCGTGTTAGCCGTGCTTTTGTAACGTATGGCGAACGCACTTTCTCTGGAGAAACACGAAAACAACCTCATGCTACAAATCTAAACACGGCGCCGATGATCCCAGCGTGTCCTTAGAAAAAAGACAGAGTCCAGGCAGCTCTGTGTGTGGTGTAGAGTCGACGGGCTGGTTCAATCGGAGCAAAAGTGCGGTAAAGGCTAAAAGACAAAACCCGCACCATGGCGGATGTTACTGCTCGTAGCTTGCAGTACGAGTACAAAGCGGTGAGTGGGCAGAGCTACGCGTGGGAAGTGGGATGTTCAATACCCTGTTAAATTGTCGAGCTAATTCACCTCGTTAATTTGTTTTTAATTCAGGCGACCCCGTGTTTAGCTAGTAGCTCCGCTAACTAGCAGTTAGCTTAGCCGGGGCCGAGCACACTAATGAGTGTCATTCGACTGATCGCCTCGTCTTTGTGTTGTGATTGTTAGAACTCAAACTTGGTATTGCAAGCTGATCGCTCTCTCATTGACCGCACACGGAGAGATGAGCCCACCGGAGAGGTGCTGTCGCTGGTCGGGAAGCTGGAGGGGACCAAGATGGGTGACAAGTCTCAGAGGACCAAACCTCAGAAGCTGGAGGAGAGACGAGACAAGTCAGTATTGTGTACAGCGCGTGTTTTTGTTTTTGTCGAGTCAAAGAAGCATACTTAGATTTTAATAAAGAATGATATGAGTTATCCAAAAGGTAATTTCAAATAAATGGTTGCCACTTGCCAGCTGATATTAAATGCTTAAATTACAGAAATTGTAAACAAGTCATAACCACTTAAAGCAACATTTCTAAACAATATGAAGCTTAATTTTTCTTCTCACTGACTGAAAACTACCACTGATGGATTATCTGTCACAAGCCCGTTTGAAGGCTTAACGGGCGGATTCTAACTCTGCGCTCGTGCTTTCGGAAAATATTTGCCACTGAAATGGCTAAACTATTTCACACATGATGTTTTTCTTACACTTGTGTTTTGTTGTTCCAGTTTCTGTCAAGCGACACAAGCCTTAATTTTTTCCTTTTCTCTTGTGCTGTCCATGTAGGAGAAGAAAAAGGGACGAGGACAGGCACGATATCAACAAAATGAAGGGCTTTACCCTTCTGTCTGAAGGCATTGATGAAATGGTGGGCATTGTGTACAAGCCTAAAACCAAAGAGACCAGAGAGACCTATGAGGTCTTGCTTAGCTTCATCCATGCCGCTTTAGGAGATCAGGTCAGTGAGCACTGCAACAACTGCAACACCATTTTTTTTTTAAGTCAGCCTGTGTTTTGTTTTTTTGTTTTCCATCAATGAACTGAAGTCTCATTTCACGTGATTTATGTTATTATAACTCATCTACAGCCACGTGATATTCTGTGTGGAGCAGCTGATGAAGTATTAGCAGTGCTGAAGAATGACAAAATGAGGGATAAAGAAAGGCGTCGCGAAGTAGAGCAGCTCCTTGGACCTGCCGATGACACGCGCTACCATGTCTTGGTCAATCTGGGCAAGAAGATCACAGACTATGGGGGGGACAAGGATTTACAGAATATGGGTAAGTAGATGGAAAGCAACTATCATGTAATGTTTATCACAAGTCTGTTGATGAAAGTAACAGATGCCTCCTTGCTAACAGCCTCATGTTACCTGCCAGTGTTTTGTGATGATGTTATTGTGATTGCACAATATATTCTATATCCACAGATGACAACATCGATGAAACATATGGCGTGAATGTCCAGTTTGAATCTGATGAGGAGGTAAAGATTTGTTTAGTCTATTCCTGAAGAATATCAACCCTGAAGTTTAGCTTTCAATATTTGGGCTTAATAGGTTGTGTCACAAATTGTTCTTTTCTTCATATATAGGAAGGGGATGAAGACCAGTATGGCGAGGTACGAGATGAACACTCGGATGAAGACAGCGAAGGAGAGGAAGCGGGTTTTGGCTGCGCTCTTTCAGCCAATGTAAGTGCAATATCTACATCAATGCAATTACCGTCCTATGTCTGCATTTATACTGAACCTTTGTAAATTATTGCACACCGTCCTGCGCTAAAGGCATATAATTACTCTCCATTTAGCTTGGTGCCACAGGCGATGTGATGACAGTGAAGAAAAAAGATCTACATCCCCGAGACATCGATGCCTTTTGGCTCCAACGTCAGCTCAGCCGTTTCTATGATGATGCTATTGTCTCACAAAAGAAAGCCGATGAAGTCTTAGAAATCCTCAAGGTATGTTTGTCCCCTTATCTGTTTTTAGCTTGTTCTTAAGTTTATTTTTCCGACTGGCTTATCCCTGGTTTCTTTATTCCAGACTGCCAGCGATGACAGAGAATGTGAGAACCAGCTGGTGTTGCTGTTGGGCTTCAATACCTTTGATTTCATCAAAATCCTCCGTCAGCACCGTCGCATGAGTAAGTCTGTGTTGCAGAATAGCATTATTTTAGCTTGCCATGTCTTGTGTTTTGTTTTTTGTATTTGTTAATTTTGTTCTTCCTTCTGACACACAGTTCAGTATTGTACCATGCTGGCCAGTGCTCAGAGTGAGGCAGAGAAGGAAAGGATCATAGGGAAGATGGAGTCTGATCAGGAACTGTCAAAGATCCTTTACCAACTGCAAGAGACGGAGAAGGAGGACATTATTCGAGTAAGGCCACTTGTTTCTGAAATCATCCGAACACTTTGCAGAATTCAATTTTCAAGTTTAGTCCCTCACATCTGTTATTGTTGGATATTTGTGTCTTTAGGAGGAACGATCTCGCAGGGAGAGGGTGAGGAAGTCTCGTGTGGATGACTTGGAAGCAATGGACACTGACCACGGAGAGGTAAATGATGCATCAGTGTTCATATATCTACTGAACATCGTGTGAGTAGGTTGACTACCTATGGTATTTTTCATTGTTAGATAACCTGAGATCACTACAGTGGGTGATGAAATGACAACGGTGATACAACCAGGTAACCATTTTGATTATTCTCTCTTATTTTCCAACAGTCAATGACCCCTCGACAGCTGCTAGACCTTGAGGACCTGACCTTTACCCAGGGTAGCCATTTCATGGCCAACAAGCGTTGCCAGCTTCCAGACGGCTCTTTCCGCAAACAGCGCAAAGGTTATGAAGAAGTTCACGTGCCTGCACTCAAACCAAAAGCCTTTGCTGAAGATGAGGTTTGTTGGTCGCGTGTCTCGTTGTGGCTCAATTTAAAGTTTTCTACTTGATAAGGACGTGTTAGATTTGTCTGTGTCCTAAATGTCCTCATGTCATCAGGTCCTTGTTGCAATTGAGAAGCTGCCCAAGTATGCTCAGGCTGGATTTGAAGGATTCAAAACCTTGAACCGCATCCAGAGCAAGCTGTTTAAGACCACCATGGAAACGGATGAGAACCTGCTTGTGTGTGCACCAACGGTAAGAAAACTTTGTTCAACCCAAAAGTATTGTGACAGTTTCTCACAAGTCTTGTGTAAAAGTGTAATTTTCATATTCTTTGTGCACACAGGGAGCTGGTAAGACCAACGTTGCCCTCATGGCAATGTTGAGGGAAATTGGGAAGCACATCAACCTTGACGGAACCATAAATGTTGATGACTTCAAAATTATCTACATCGCACCCATGCGCTCTCTAGTACAGGAGATGGTGGGAAGTTTTAGCAAGGTAAGCCTCGTCTCTCTCATCCAAAGCTTTGTTTACATTCGTGGAGAACACATACAAGGTTTAGGGATGTAGATCTACAAATAACAGTTTTACTTTTACTTCTCTTCTCACCCCAGCGTTTGGCAAGTTATGGCATCACAGTGTCTGAGTTGACAGGAGACCACCAGCTCTGTAAAGAGGAGATAAACGCCACTCAAATCATCGTCTGCACCCCTGAAAAATGGGACATCATCACCCGTAAGGGTGGAGAGCGCACCTACACCCAGCTAGTGCGCCTCATTATCATTGTAAGTAATGTCAGTGTGTCGAAGAAGGGCTTTGTCATGAAACCTGCCTTGTAAAGCAAATGTAGTCAATATAATAATCTTGTGATAACTAATTGAATGTATTGTGCAGGATGAAATCCACCTTCTGCACGATGACCGTGGACCTGTGTTGGAATCCCTGGTGGCGAGGACCATCCGCAATGTGGAGCTGACACAGGAGGATGTGCGTCTGCTGGGCCTCAGCGCCACACTGCCCAACTATGAGGATGTGGCCACCTGTCTACGTGTAGATCCTGCCAAGGGACTCTTCTACTTCGACAACAGGTATGTTGTTGCATCACATTTGAAGTTGGGAGGACACTTTCCAATACAGCTAAATGTTATCGTCTCTGATAACTTTTTTATTTCTCTCTTTGTAGTTTCCGCCCTGTACCCTTGGAGCAGACTTACGTCGGCATCACAGAGAAGAAGGCCATCAAGCGTTTCCAGATCATGAATGAGATTGTGTATGAAAAGATAATGGAGCACGCTGGAAAGAATCAGGTGAGTCTTTTATACCTTGCTCTTTCCAAGTAACCTGACTAAGTGACCTCATTGTTGTGACACTGATCTACAACAATATGTTACCAGTTTTGAATGTATCCTGACATTCTTGTCTCCAATAGGTACTAGTTTTTGTCCACTCCAGGAAGGAGACTGGAAAGACTGCCCGGGCAATAAGAGACATGTGTTTGGAGAAGGACACTCTGGGTCTTTTCCTCAGAGAAGGTTCAGCCTCCACCGAAGTGTTGAGAACTGAGGCGGAGCAGTGCAAGGTGACCTAACCAAACTGCAGTGCAGCAAAATAAAATAAATCACCGTTTCAACGTTTATGTAAGACTTACACCTGAACTTTCATATCCAGAACCTCGAGCTTAAGGATCTGCTGCCTTATGGTTTCGCCATCCACCACGCCGGTATGACCAGAGTGGACCGTACGCTGGTAGAGGATCTGTTTGCCGATCGACACATCCAAGTTCTGGTGTCTACTGCCACACTGGCTTGGGGTGTCAACCTGCCAGCGCACACAGTCATCATCAAAGGAACGCAGGTGTACAGCCCAGAGAAAGGCAGATGGACCGAGCTTGGAGCCCTCGACATTTTACAGGTGAGTCTGCACTAGATCGTTACTGAAATGTAATAATGCCGGCTTTGTCACTACACTAACGGTAATAAATTTATTATGTCTGATTTCAGATGCTTGGTCGAGCTGGCCGTCCGCAGTACGACACCAAGGGAGAGGGAATCCTAATCACATCCCATGGAGAGCTGCAGTATTACCTGTCACTGCTCAACCAGCAGCTGCCCATAGAGAGTCAGATGGTGGGCAAGCTGCCTGATATGCTCAACGCAGAGATAGTACTGGGCAATGTGCAGACTGTGAAGGTTCGTGCCCGATACGTACAGACACTTTGAGTTCCCTTTCAGTTTCTGCAATTAATCATATTTTCTTTGTATCAGGATGCTGTGAACTGGCTCGGCTACACTTACCTGTATGTGCGCATGCTCCGCAACCCCACCCTGTACGGTGTGTCTCATGATGACCGCAGTATAGATCCCTTGTTGGAGAGGCGCAGGACAGACCTGGTGCACACAGCAGCCAATGTCCTGGACAAGAACAGCCTGGTCAAATATGACAAGAGGACCGGCAGCTTTCAGGTATGCACGTATTTCAATAAAGTTTTTGTCTTTTTGTGGTTCCAATGTTTTAAATGTATCCATTAATCATATTTCATGCTTTTAATGGTTGACTTTTATGTCTCTTTACCTGAAGGTGACTGACCTCGGGCGCATTGCCAGTCACTTTTACATCACTCACGACTCCATCCAAACCTACAACCAGCTGCTGAAACCCACTCTCAGTGAGATTGAGCTCTTCAGAGTCTTTTCTCTTTCCTCAGAGTTCAGGAACATCAACGTGAGAGAGGTATGTTTACTCCACACATACATGGTGGTTTGAATACAATCCTCTAGACAACTTTAATCTCCTAAAATAGTACTTTTAAAGTAGTAAAGTAGTAAAATATAGTTTTTTTCTTTAGGAAGAGAAGCTGGAACTTCAGAAACTACTGGAAAGAGTTCCTATTCCTGTGAAGGAAAGCATCGAGGAGCCCAGTGCTAAGGTAACACACAAAACCAGTGATGACAATTATAAAACGCATGCAACAAACAAAAACTGGTTATTGTTGTTGTAGAATTTCATTTTTTAATTTCTTGGTTCATGATTTGCTGACACAGTTAACTTGTTTGTACAATCTTGTCCCAGTGATGATCACAGTTTGCTGTCTGCTTTTTTACTTTCTTCAGCAAACAGATTTAACAAGAAGCATCAACCCTACTGACACTCTGTCCTTTGTTTGTTCATTTTTCAGATCAACGTGCTGCTGCAGGCTTACATCTCTCAGCTAAAACTGGAAGGGTTTGCTCTCATGGCAGACATGGTCTATGTTACACAGGTACAACAGCTTTCATTGCTCTGCTATTAACTTTTTCTTTATTTTTGTTTTGAATTGCTGCTTCAATACATTTCCCAAGTACTTAAAAAAAAATTGTACAAGTTATTGAGTTTTTTAATCTTGAATTGAGAAAATGCGGGCTTATGATACCATACCTGATAAAAAAAAAAAACATTTCCATGAACTGTTGCTAATTTACTTAAATGTTTTTTTTAATAGTTCTGAATGTATCTTTTCCTCTCTTTCAGAGTGCTGGAAGGTTAATGCGGGCCATATTTGAGATTGTGCTGAACAGAGGCTGGGCTCAACTGACAGACAAGACCATGAATCTTTGCAAGATGATTGACAAGAGAATGTGAGACATAACAGTTTTTTCTCTCTTCAATTTATAAAGACATTGCGCGTCCAGGCAGGTCACTGATACTCTGCATCTCAACAGGTGGCAGTCGATGTCGCCACTGCGGCAGTTCAAGAAGCTGCCAGAGGAGGTGATCAAGAAGATTGAGAAGAAGAACTTCCCCTTCGAGCGTCTCTATGACCTCAACCACAACGAGATCGGTCAGTTTTTCTCCCCTGTTACCTGCTCGTGGAATTCCCTCCCCCAGTCTGGAGAGTACGTTGAAGTCACGTGCTTAATTTTTTTCAGGCGAGCTGATCCGAATGCCAAAGATGGGCAAGACCATCCACAAATACGTCCACCAGTTCCCCAAACTAGACCTGGCCGTCCATCTGCAGCCCATCACCCGCTCCACACTGAAAGTGGAGCTCACCGTCACGCCTGACTTCCAGTGGGATGACAAGGTCAGTAGTTTGACTAGTGATGTGCTGGACCTACAGTGTCTCGGTATCTCCTGACACACTTTTAATTTTTTTTATTTTTATTATTTAGATCCATGGATCATCTGAGGCTTTCTGGATCCTGGTTGAGGACGTGGACAGTGAGGTCATCCTCCACCATGAGTACTTCCTGCTCAAAGCCAAGTACGCTCAAGACGAACACCTTGTGACTTTCTTCGTCCCAGTGTTCGAGCCTCTGCCACCGCAGTACTTTATCCGAGTGGTCTCAGACCGATGGCTCTGTAAGTAATTTGATTGAAGTGTCTCATTGAACTCAGCCCATGTTTATGTAAACCTTTCAACTCACTGCTTTATTTTACCCGTTTCTTTTCAGCCTGTGAGACTCAGCTCCCAGTATCTTTCCGTCACTTGATTCTACCAGAGAAGTACCCGCCGCCTACTGAGCTGCTGGACCTGCAGCCTCTGCCTGTCACTGCTCTCAGGAACTCTGCCTTTGAGGCTCTCTACCAGAACAAGTTCCCCTTCTTCAACCCCATTCAGACTCAAGGTACAGAACAATCTTTTAAAAAATGTGTCTTCGCTGCTCATCCAAACGACATGGATGTGAGTATTTTGTGTTGATTTCATGACTGATTTGTGTTGTTGCTGTCCCCACAGTGTTCAATGCTGTGTACAACAGTGATGATAATGTTTTTGTGGGAGCTCCCACTGGCAGTGGTAAGACCATTTGTGCGGAGTTTGCTATTCTGAGGATGCTGCTGCACAACGCAGAAGGTCGCTGTGTCTACATCACCCCCATGGAAGCACTGGCTGAACAGGTATTAAGTCACTCGAAAGCTTGAAGCACAGAAACTAGCATCGCTTATTATTTTTTTTCCATCTAAAAACATTTAACATTCATGTTAATCTTTGTCCCTCAGGTGTTTGTCGACTGGCACCAGAAGTTCCAGGACATCCTGAACAAAAAGGTGGTGCTGCTGACAGGGGAGACGAGCACAGATCTGAAGCTCTTGGGAAAAGGTGACATCATTGTCAGTACCCCCGACAAATGGGACATCCTGTCTCGTCGCTGGAAACAGAGGAAGAACGTCCAGAACGTCAGCCTATTCATTGTGGACGAAGCACACCTCATCGGAGGAGAAAATGGAGTAAGAGCACAAAACGTCTTTGTGCTAATATACATTAGGCGTGTAATGCGATAGTCATTTGTAGGCTGTGCATCATGTTAATGTCCCTTGTTTCTTTTGATCAGCCTGTGTTAGAGGTCATATGCTCCAGGATGAGGTACATCTCCTCTCAGATCGAGCGTCCCATCCGCATTGTGGCCCTGAGCTCGTCTTTGTCCAACGCCAAAGACGTGGCCCACTGGCTGGGCTGCAGCACCACAGCCACATTCAACTTCCACCCCAACGTCAGGCCGGTGCCTCTGGAGCTGCACATCCAGGTCTGTAAACAGTGTGCTTGTCAACCAAAACAGGCATTTGTCAAGAGGACATACATTCCTGTTTAGTTGATTTGTATTTAACAATTTTTTGGGGTTTGCTCAGGGCTTCAACGTGAGTCACACTCAGACCCGCCTGCTGTCCATGGCCAAGCCAGTGTACCACGCCATCATGAAGCACTCTCCCTCCAAACCAGCCGTGGTGTTTGTCCCATCGCGCAGACAGACTCGCCTCACAGCCATCGACATCCTCACTTTCTGTGCTGCCGATGTGGTTCCCCAGAGGTCAGTCACTACACTGGGACCATGGCTTTAGATGAGTAATACACCTCGACGGTGCTCATGTTGCAATCACATCTCCACACTGTTGACAAAGAGTCTGTTCTCTGCAGGTTCTTGCATTGCACTGAGAAAGACCTTGCGCCGTTCCTGGACAAAATAAATGATGCCACTTTGAAAGAGACTCTGGCCAACGGTGTGGGCTACCTGCACGAGGGCCTGTCTGCAACCGAACGCAAAATCGTGGAGCAGCTCTTCAACTCAGGTATGACTCACCCCTGCTCTGCATCCTCAGCTTTGACTTAATACGTTTAGGAAAGACTGATAATTTGTAGTATCTTTGGTTCTCCTTTTTGTACAGGTGCTGTTCAGGTTGTGGTGTCCTCTCGCTCTCTCTGCTGGGGCATCAACATCTCGGCTCACCTTGTCATCGTCATGGACACGCAGTACTACAATGGCAAAATCCATGCGTAAGCCTCCCACTGTTGTAGATTCAAGATGTATGTATGTGTCTGATCTATTGTATTAGTGACATTGTTCTCCTGTTTTCACTCTCTCAGGTATGTGGACTATCCCATATATGACGTCCTCCAGATGGTGGGCAAGGCGAACAGACCCATGCTAGATGACGAGGGCCGCTGTGTGATCATGTGTCAGGGCTCCAAGAAGGTAGAGGGCCTCTGTTGTTTCTGTCCAGTTCAGTTTTAAAAGCTGACCAGGGCTAAAGCGATGACTGCGACAGTAAGAACAAACCAAATGAATTCTTTGTTTTTGTTTTTTGTGTTGATAGGACTTCTTCAAGAAGTTCTTGTACGAGCCGCTGCCGGTGGAGTCTCACTTGGACCACTGCCTCCATGACCACTTCAATGCTGAGATTGTCACTAAAACGGTGGAGAACAAGCAGGACGCTGTGGACTACCTGACGTGGACATTCCTCTACCGGCGTATGACCCAGAATCCCAACTACTACAACCTGCAAGGTGAGTGTCACCCTGTTTGGTTTAAAAGGCAGAAATATTTGTTAATTTATTCATACTGGTCCATGAGTCGGGAACAACAAATGCTAAAGTTTTGTTTGTACCTTGTTAGGCATGTCCCATCGGCACCTGTCAGACCACCTGTCTGAGCTGGTCGAACACACACTACATGACCTGGAGCAGTCCAAGTGCATCAGCATAGAGGACGAGATGGACGTAGCACCACTGAATCTGGGCATGATCGCTGCCTACTACTACATCAACTACACCACCATCGGTTTGTGACGACACTGATGAAAGCCTCAACGTTTCCTGACTTGTCAGGCAATGTTTGAATTCAAACGTAACCGTGTGACTTTGTTTTTGTGTTTGGCAGAGTTGTTCAGCATGTCCCTGAATGCCAAGACAAAGATCCGTGGGTTGATTGAGATCATCTCTAATGCCGCCGAGTACAACAACATTCCCATCAGACACCACGAGGATGCACTTCTCCGACAGGTGAATACATCACACTGACAGGACACCAATTTCAACAACAATAGTATTGGCATAACCCTCCAAAGTCGGTCAGGTTAAATAACATTTTGATGACTTATTTTTTTGCATTTCAGCTGGCACAGAAAGTGCCCCACAAACTGAACAACCCCAAGTTCAACGACCCCCACGTGAAGACGAACCTGCTGCTGCAAGCCCATCTCTCCAGGATGCAGCTGAGCGCTGAGCTGCAGTCGGACACCGAGGACATCCTCAGCAAGGTACGTTATAGGTTAACGATGATCTTGCTGCTGAGGGTCTCGCACGTTCATTTGTTTGGTTTAATCCCATTAAGTTTATTTAACATACGTGTCTTTTGCGTTTGTAGGCGATCCGTCTGATCCAGGCCTGTGTGGACGTGCTGTCCAGTAACGGCTGGTTGAGCCCTGCGCTGGCAGCTATGGAGCTGGCCCAGATGGTCACTCAGGCCATGTGGTCCAAGGACTCCTACCTCAAACAGCTGCCCTTCTTCACCTCGGAGCACATCAAGCGCTGCACAGATAAGGTACATCACTGTTTGCTGCTTATGCTAAGTGCGCTTCCTAAAGCGTATCTCTTCACTGATATGATATATGCATATTGAAACTGACCATGTTATCCATGCTCTCCTTTCATCAGGGTGTGGAGAGTATCTTTGACATCATGGAGATGGAGGATGAAGACAGAAGTGCTTTGCTGCAGCTCTCGGACATCCAGATGGCCGATGTGGCTCGCTTCTCTAACCGCTACCCCAACATCGAGCTGTCGTACGAAGTGGCGGAAAAGGACAACATCAAAAGGTATGAAATCATGTTCATGTTGCAAAGGAAGAAATTAGTTACGCATCTGCTTTTCAAGGACGATGATTAGTTTTTTTACTTGAATTATTGAATTATTAATGTGTGTTTCCGTGTTTCTTTGCAGTGGGAGTCCAGTTCTGGTTCAGGTTCAGCTGGAAAGAGAGGAAGAGGTTACTGGGCCAGTCATTGCACCTCTCTTCCCCCAGGTAAATCCAATGTGCTTGTGCATTTCCTAGAGTCTCTGCGATATTAATTTTTTTCATTGTAACGAGTTTTTCATAACTATGTTTTCATTGCTACAGAAACGTGAGGAGGGCTGGTGGGTGGTGATCGGAGACCCCAAGTCCAACAGCCTCATCTCCATCAAGAGGTTGACTCTTCAGCAGAAAGCAAAGGTCGGTGATCGTCTCCCACTGCAAATATTCTGAGGCTTAAAGGAGACATATTGTTCTTATTTTCAGGTTCATCATTTTGATTATTAGTTGAAAAGGTTTACACCCTCTGATGTTCAGAAAACATATCAGTTTCCTCGTACTGTCCATTCCTGCGGCTCCTCTTAGCTCTTGTCTCTTTGAGGCCCCCTCCCGATAAAGCCCAGTCTACTCTGATTGTCTGGCGGCCCACTCTGTTGTGACTGGTCAGCTACTTCCAGTGCGTGTAGGAAATGTCCTCCTCCATTCTTACTTTACCTGGCTTTGTTGGGGACATGCCAGCCTAGCGACTAGGCGTGTCTTTTGGATTTTTCGTGGCATTGTGATGTCACATGATATCAAGATGTTACAGAAGCATCGGCCAAACTACTGACGAGGCGTGAGAGGAGCGCCCTAAGTCCCTACCGCGGTCTTAGGGCTTTTTTAAATTTGCAGACCTTTAACATACACAAAAAACCTAAATAACACACTAGATGAAAGGAAAAACTGAAAAAGCATATTGTCACCTTTATAATGCTCTTAAAAAAAGAATAATATGTTAATCGGTTGCATACTTCATCTGCAGGTCAAGCTGGACTTTGTTGCACCAGTGATGGGCGTTCACAACTACACCCTGTACTTCATGAGCGACGCGTACATGGGCTGTGACCAGGAGTACAAGTTCAGCGCGGACGTGAAGGAGGCCGACAGCGATGGAGACAGTGACTCAGACTAATCGATGACTTGATAATCGCAGCCTCTGATGTTTTGTTTTATATAAAAAATCAGTAGGTCGTTTTTTCCTTTTTGTTTTATTTACTGTAGATATTCGGCCTGATTCATGCCCCATGACTTTGTCTGTAAGCATGTCATGATTCATTATCTATGCTCTTGTGAAAATTAAGTGTCATTTTATTCAGTGCAGTTGTTTCTCAGTTTAAATTCCCTGAATTGTGAACAACAGTCCAGAATGGTAGTGTACAGGATCAGTTTACAGTTAAATATATTACACACTGTACTTAGTGATCTACTGTCAGATTTCAGGTCTGACTGAAATTAAAACATTGCATATTAAAAGTACACATTTATCAAGCTGGTCTGTCATATGTAGTTAGTGATGGTACACTCTCCTTCAACATTTGACATTTGAATACAAAAGAAAACTTTTCCCCTTGTATTTTTTGACTTGCATTGTTTTATTATGAAACCTAGTTCTAGGACTGGTCTAAATGTTTTTACATGATGTGCTGTCTGGAATATTTTTTTCAATAAAGAGAAGCCACATAATGCTTTTTATAATGTTTTATATTTATTTAGATAAACATAAATGAATAAATTCTCAATTTGGCTGTTATAAAGAAATGTGTAGACTCACTAAGCATTAAAACAGTTCAGAAAAACAGACAGAGGTGATAAGTGACATGGTTATTCTTGAGCTAACGATAATGAGCTGTAAAAGTTGAACAAACAATAACGAGGTGACTTCAGGACAACAACGTCCCCACTGTAACTTTGTTTTGCTCAGTCACATCAGTCTTCGTGGAACCTCCAGATGGCGAAGTCTCCGTCATCGCTGCAGGTGGCCAACAGCCCTGCCTCCTTTGGGTTCCAGGCGACACAGTTGACATCCTGACTGTGAGCCTTGGTCACCTGAGCAGCCAGCGAGAACACCGGCTGGTCTGGACCAGTGGACTCATCCTCCTTGAAAACTCGCACTGCGTCGTCACCGCTGGCAGTTGCCAGGATACCAGTCAGTGGACACCTGAACAAACGCACCGTAAAGTCTCAGTTTGATCTCACAGGATCACAAATTGTGTTTTTCGTGACGATTCACCCCCTGCATCAATACTGAGTAGGGCCGTGTACGTTTATCCTCATATGCCACGTTTCCTTTTAGTTTAACCATATTCAGTCTATGATATGGATAAAAAAAAATACATATATGCAGCATTTAATGACATTTCGAAACTTACACCACGAGGATGTGAGGTTCTTATCGAACAAGCAGACTGTTCCACAGTTCTCACTGAACAGAGTATGAAGATGAGATCTTACCAGGCGACATCGTATACTGTTCGTCCATGGTACCCAGACAGAGTGCAAACACACTTCCACGACAAGTCTGGGAAACAAGGCAGAAATGAAAAATGAATATACTTTTTATTTTAACAAAATATCTTTCATGTGCACACACATGAAAGATATTTTTTAAAAGATTGTAAAAATGGCCAGAAAATGCATCAATTCAAGTTTGTGAATTACATCAAATATTGTCCCCAGTGATTCACAGCTTGTCAAGGCATAATGATTTGCTTTTTGTTGGTACAATTTTCATCAGCAATCAAGTGAATATGAAATTTCATCTAGTTTTAATTTTTATTGTTAGTTAATTCCTAAGCAAGACTAATGTTGTCACAACTTACCCTGTCCAGCCTCATTTGGATACTCCTTCCAAATCTTCACGGTGCGGTCATCACTGCCGGAGGCCAGTCTCTGTCCAGTTGCATCGAAAGACAAACTCCACACTGTGGACGTGTGTCCTTGCAAAGTGGCCCGGCACTCCCAGTCGTCATCCTCCTCCCTGTATATGCAAATGTTGTTGTCGTAGCTGGCTGACGCCAGGAGCTGTAAATGCAAATGGATTTATACATAGTAAGGCAATGATGCAACAAATTAAGATGATGCATATAAAGCAGAGTGTGACCTATACCTCCTGGGTGGGGTGCCACACCACATGCTTGACGTCTTGCGTGTGAGAGTTCACGACAGTAACACACTCATACTCGTCTTCTTCATCCACTGTGAAACAAAAAAAGGGAGGTTGATCGTATTTATGACCAAACCGGCAGCCACAGTTCAATACATGCACTGGATTCAAGCATGACTCTGAGATGGCACACTCTGATGCTTTAGACAAACCTTCCCAGACCCAGACACTCTTGTCTCGGCTACACGTCGCCAGCAGGTTCCCCGAGGGCGCCCACGCCACACATTTCACCTCATTTTCATGTCCTTCCAACACAGTCAAACTCTACAAGAGAAGGTGAGAATCCTGGTCAAAATCTACAAAAAACAGGTGCAGCGTCTTACAGAGTGAAGATTTGAATATCTCGTCTTACCTCAAAGTCGTCGTCCTTCTTTTTCCAGATGCAAGTGGTTGCATCAAAGCTGGCAGAGGCCAGGTAATTTCCACAGGGAGACCATGCCACCTTCCTCACAGTGCGCTGGTGTCCGTCCTGAAGCACACTCTTACAAATCCAAGAGTCCCCTTTTTTTTGGGGGGGGGGGGAAGAGGTCATCAGTATAACAGACATTTCTATCTGGTTATATGTCAGAAATAATACCTCTGTGGAATTTCCAGAAATCCTATTATATCAATATATATAACTACAAACCAAAAAATGTGCCAATAACAAATAATTTACTATTTTAACTTGCAGAACCTAACTATTGAGATGAGCTTTAAAATAAAACACCAGTTTCTCCAGAGAACTAGATCCCACAGAAATGATTATGGGTTTGCTTTACTCTCAACTACTCACATACTAACATGTCACTAACTGAGATGGACGGTGAATATTATATTCACTGGTTTCACGGGGACATGAAACACAACCATCGTCTTGACTTGATCACGCAGTGAGGACAACGTGTGTCCGTAATGGGTCCGAGGAGACAACACGTCCTGACGGACGAGTGCAGGGTTGTGGATTTTAAAATCTCATCTGACCATAACTCAGTCGGTATCACCTCGTGCATATGCAGTGGGAGGTAAACTCTCAGTCGGGTCGTGTTGGCGGCAGCTACTCACCTTCTCGTCCCCATATCCGGATGGCCTTGTCGCCCCCGCACGAAGCCACCAGCGACCCGGACGGGTTCCAGCTGACGAACCAGCAGCGGGAGTCCGGGTGTGCGCTCACTCTCTGAACCAGGGACAGAGCCTCCTTCATGTCTGAGCCGGAAGTGAGGCTCGTCGTCCTCTTGACAGTTGCGGCTCACTATTAACGGATGCCAGAGGAATTTACGTGAAGAAGCACAACGAAGCGCTGTGACAACAACTGTCCGAAACAACAACCACTGCTCAGCTCCAAGTGGACTTAGGGGGGGGGGGGAGACAGGGCGTGTATTTTCACCAAAGAACAAAGTACAGAAGTTCATAAAAACAACTACATCCCAAATGCCGCCGCCATCTTTGATTATCAGGTGCTTCGCGCGATGCATCATGGGGGTTCTTTACTCTATTATTTTTCATGTGTCTTGTAAAATATATAGAAACGAGTATATACACGAATAACTGATGCACAGTTCAATGGCATGATCGGAATAAAAAATCTAGCTTTCATAATTCAATGCAGAAGTGCATATTCGCTGCTGTTGTAGTTGTGTGTTTTGTGGAGTCACCAGTAGGTGGGGGCACTGATCGCCACTCGCTTCAATAGCCTGCTGCAGCCCAGTTGAATCCACGAAGAAGAATGGTTTGAACAAGGAAGTTAGTGTTTTCACAGGAAGCCAGCGTAAGCTGCTTTTTGTTTTGTTTTGTCTTTGTTTTTCAGTACCGAATTGGTCGTTGTTTTTCATCGTCGCGTGTAGCTCAATTAGTTGACATGTTTGAGTTCATTTAAGTTGCCTCCATTATAGGGTTTGTTTTTGTGTGACACGGCGACATTTGGCGTTAGCCGTGAGATTAGCCTCAGACGCTAACAACAGAGCGAGCGGCCCTGAAGGCCGATGGTCCATTGTGTTCCCGTCAGTCACACAGTTCACCTGTTTTTATCAAGCCGACAGTTGTGCCGGTTACACTGCGTTTAGAACTATTAGATATCACTGTGAACAAAGCGCCGAGACCGCTGCCACCACGTAGCGTTAGCTGTGCGGGATAACAGCTTGTTGTTGGTCACTCGGCTAACCTCAAACGTTAACAACGGAGCGTTCGGTGCATCCACATTACAGATAGCGGAGGGACACTAGTGCCACTGGTACAGCGGACGAGAAGGTAGTTGGATGAGCATGTATGCCCCGCCGGGTCCGACAGTTCCGGGAGGCCGGAGGAGGAGAGGGGCCAGCTCCCTGCCCAAGCAGCCGGAGCGGAGCTTGGTGTCGGCTCTGCCTGGAGCCCTGTCCATCACCGCGCTGTGCACGGCCCTGGCGGAACCGGCCTGGCTCCGGGTTCACGGAGGCACCTGTCCGAGGCAAGAGCTAGGGGTGGCAGATGTCCTGGGATACATTGACCCCAACCTTCTGGACGGTGAGGATCAGCAGCAGAGATTACCATTTTTATATAATATTATTAATCCGGTATAGCTAATTTGTAATGCACTGTGATGTCTTCTGTGTTCCCCCAGATTACTGTGTGAACCCGCAGACCATATTATTGCTGAGGGTGATCGCTGCCTTCTGTTTCCTGGGCATCCTGTGCAGCCTGACCGCTTTCCTCTTGGATGTGTTTGGACCCAAACACCCTGCGCTAAAGATAACACGCAGATATGCATTTGCGCATATTCTCACAGGTATTAATCCATCACCATTCTTTCCTGGTGCATTCTTTGTTGGCAAAAAGATTTTAAAAAAGTGTCATTTTTGATTGTTTCCCCCCGTCTGTTCCTCATCAGTGTTGCAGTGTGCCACAGTGATCGGCTTTTGTTACTGGGCATCGGAGCTCATCTTGTCACTACAGCAGCAGCATAAAAAGTTCCACGGCTCTCTCATATACGTCACTTTCGCCATCAGTTTCTACCTGGTGGCGGGTGCAGGTGGAGCCTCTATCCTAGCGACAGCCGCAAACCTCCTGCGCCACTACCCCACCGAGGAGGAGGAGCAGGCTTTGGAGCTGCTCTCAGAAATGGAGGACAGCAGTGAAACTTTCCCCGCTGATTATGACATTGCCAACCAGTTTCAGCCGCCGCCTGCGTACACGCCCTAACGCCGCCAGACTGGCCTCGCTAACATGCGCTTCTCTCTCTCAGCACGGCTATTGGCTTTTTTTTACGAGCAAACCCCACTCGTTATCAAACGGATATCTTTGCAAATCCTCTCCGTAATGAACACAGCGTGTGCACAGTTAGTGCAGAAACTATTTGACTGACAGTGCTTGAGTGCATGAAAGCTTTCTTTAGTGGTGGCAGAAATTTAGGAGTTGATTCTTTAACCACTGAAGTTGTACGTAATTTGCATGTAAATGGCTTTTAGGATTTGGTCCTTACATGTAAAGTAAACTCAACTGCAAGGAGTGTTCAACACTGCTCATCACGAGTGATTGGTGAAACAGCCGCAGCCTGATCAATGCCATTTATTGAAGCTTATGGAGCTTCGTTAAGCATTGTTTTGATTGAAATTTTTTACGCTTGCCATGTTTTATTATTTTATTTCACTGATGCATCTAAAATGCAGAAAAAACAGAGAAGATTGTTTTTAGACTTTACTTTTTTTATATATAAAATATAAATTTGACCTTATTTATTATTTAGTCGTTTGTGCCGTGTCCTCTTTACTTTGCTTTGCTTTGTAGACATCTGTCACTGGTTTAGTCTTATTTAATTACACCTGTACTTGAAATAACACAAGGAAGTTGTCAATTAAACAGCTCTTTGTGGTGTTTTTAAAAAAAGGATCATGTGATGTGTTGTGTGTTTAGAGCTAGCAGCCACAGAGAAATGGAGAAACATGTTTTTGTGTTTCACAATAGGGGTTGACGCGTAGCAACGGAAATCTCACCACGGAAGTTGGTAATTTCATGTTCATTGTATTTAATTTGAAAAAGAATCCTGATTTTGTACTTTGTGATTACCATATGTGACAGATTCACGTGATTTACGATGCACATGTGCACATTTGAAACCTCTTGGCAGAATCTTATGGGGACGTCTCACGTTAGGTGCCAGCTGGGGCTTAAAATTGTGATTGACGTGGTGATTTCTTGGTGGTTGTGTGTTGTTCCGTTTTCACCTTTTTTCTCCATTTTGCTCCTCAGACTGTTGCTTTCATCACCAGTATGTAAATATTGATTGTTTCTATATAAAAGTGGTCATAATAAAGTAAATGCCATATTCTGCCTCACGTTCGCCATCTGTAACTTGACACTCAATCTTTGCTTCTTTCTTCCCCCGTGTGCAGCCTATAGCAAGGAAGTGTAGTTTTAATTTAACAGTATATTGACTCTGACATTTCCGTCTGACCTGGGTATTTCAGGGTTTACTGTCTAGACATAGACGCAACATGGCATTACAGTGAATAAGAGCCTTACAACCTAATGGACTTTAAAGGCCATACCGTATGCCTTGTACCGTATAAAGGCATCTCATACATAGTAAAGAACAATAACCACAACTTCATACAGATCCAGTGCTGATTAAAAGTCCTTTTCATCATTGTAATTAATATTATTTAATGGCAGAAAATGTAAAACTATATTTTTTGAAGACATTTTTCATTATGTCTTCAGTTTTCTCCACTTAGATACAAAACCAAGAGTTGAATTCTAAATGAGTCAAGATATTTAATGGGTTAAAACACTACACGTTCACTCTCCAAAGCTGATTTGTCTCTCTGTTGCCAAACTACTTCATCTAATCAGATGAATAAACAAGGTATTAATAGGTAAGGGTGTCCAGGAGGGGTATAGGTCAGTCAAGGTAAAGAAGTGAGAGCTCTTCTCAGAAGATAGAGCTTACGGGGTAACGTCACTCAGCCGCACTCTAGTGGTGTATATATACAGGCCGCCACAGCAAGATCAATATTATAACGATCAAAAGTCTTCACAGGCTCAGTCGTGATTTCCTCCAAAAGCAGTGAGACCGAAGCTCAATCATGCTGGCAACCAGGACTTTGCTGTCAAAACAAACACTGGCTGCTCTTTCTCGGCAGCCTGCTTGCTACATTCACCTCGGTGACTCTGGCAACTTGGGAAATACCAATGTTGCAGTGGTACGTGAAAGAAATCAACAAAACATCAAGTGAACAAGGTAGGCAAAATGTTAGTGTGGACTCTTTTGTGCTTTGTGAATCACATTTGGTCTGTGAATCACAATGTATTCCAGGTTTTCTCAGGATGTGGCTGGTGGGATGGGACTGATGTCCATGAGGGAGTATAGTGAGTATGACTCAGGACAGAACTTTTTGCATTTAACTCGTCACCGTGCAGAGATGGTAACTCGCAACTCCTGTTTCCAGCACCATGTACCACCTCAGCCGGAACGGTGCCCGCTTCCAGATGTTTGCTCCAAATCAGCAGCAGATGCATGTGGTGGACCACGTGAGAAAGCAGCAGGCCTCTGGCGAGAACCGGTAAGCTTGTTGGGGAAACACTGCTGCACTGTCAGCTGTGTCAGGGTCACAGGGGGGTCCGGCGACTTAACTAACTTTGTATGTTACTCACATGACTGGGCTAATCTGACACAAGGTAGTATTCGCGATTATTTCCGGCCATTACATAGGAACATGATGGTGGAGTCAGCTCGCTTCAGTCATGGCCAGGGAATGATGCAGATGCAGGACCTGTCCAAGCTGGATGTCAACAGCTTTGACGCTGTTATCTTTCCCGGAGGCCAAGGCATCATCAAGAATCTGTGAGGCATAATGTGTAGTTTCAAACAGAGTCAAGCGAAATACAGTGCAGGCAGGCACGAGGAAGATGGAGCACTAATACTAGTCCTCCTCTCGACTCTTCAGATCCTCTTTTGCGAAGGACGGCAAAGACTGCAAGCTGCACAATGATGTGGAAAGGGTGCTGAAAGAATTCCACCGTTCAAGCAAGCCTATTGGGTATGTATCATCTGCTCACTATTCAATCTATCAGTGCTGAAGGATCAATACTGTGCAACTCTAATAATCATCACTAGTTTCTAATATCAGGGAGAAGTTTAATTGTGGCTTTCTTGTTTTTATCATTTATTTATGTTGCAGGGGTGGGGGAGGGGGTGGGGTTGCACAATCTCCTCACATTTGAAATCCAAACACAAGACAAATTTACAGACTGTCATTGATTAGTACCACACTGTAAATCAGATTAAATTAGATTAGATAAACATGAGATTAAAACAATCCCTGTAATGGAATTGGAACATTGGGGCTGCACTGCCGCTACAGAAAGGGAAAAAAGTCAGACAATGAAAACTCAGCAGAACAGAGAAAATAAACATCTACATTTACTTCTATTTCCATAGAATGATTGCAGATGTGAATGTGAAAATACAACATGACTATAGATCAAAGAAACTGTTGTTGATTATATTCATATTAACAGTTGCATTAGTGACCTGTAATATCATTTTGTTTGGTTTATTAGTATAGTGTTTCCTAGAAACTTAGTGATGCAGATTTCAACTGCACCATCCCTAAAAAGTATTATGTCCATAACCCATGACATTTTCCTGTGGAATAAAAGGTCAAAATATAATTTTGCTGACACATTTTTCATTTGTATTTGAAAAATAGTAAAATGGTAAAAAAAAAACGATAAATTTGCTCAAACATTTAAAAACTGTCAAATAAAAGATTAAGAGACAAATCTGAAAATTTGATAATATATGCATTTGATAACTGAAGGATTGCTGGGAAGGAAATCCAAGTTAGATATTTTTTCCCCCTCCGACCCTAAAGCAGAAAGTTTGCTCTGTATTGAAAAATACATTTTGACTGGATCATTTAAGAGGCTATGTGGTGACAGCTTCCACTTTGTCTCTTGCTCAGACACAAGAAGAAGGGTAGGTGCAGTGAAACAAGTCACAGTCTTACATGGGGCTACATAACTGCAGTGAGACGAGGCAAACTAATCCACATGGTTAAAGTAGGCAACATAGAGTGTGTGATCTGGTAGAAGCTGGTGATCCTTTGTCCACTGCATTGGCATGTGGGACCGATGGGGTGACGTGGGACGACTGTGCAGACAGGTGACAGGGTCAGGTGAGGGGTCACTCGTTGGTCAGATACAGATTGGCAAGTCCAAAATTACAGGAGATGCAGGATTACAGGAATTAAATAGGGGAGTTGGAGGCTGAGGAGGAGGAAGAAGAGGATGAAGAAGTTGTCACCATGACAACACAGGGTTTATTGACCTCGATCCCTTTAAGGATAATACCAGTGAAATTCTCTCCTATTGTCTGCAATTGAAGTTTGAGTTGGAGTGATGAAAAATAACTTCATAAAATATTTAAAATACAATTTAAAAAAATAATATTTGAGAATAATTGCAACTATGAAAGGTCGTAAGGAGATGTGCAAAAGTGGGTGTTGCTGTTTAATATAGGATTCAGTATCATTATCACTGGGATTCACGTGTTACACCCTCTACGGCTCTGTTCTGTCGAAGCTGTAATTGGTGATATGAAAATTCATTCAACTGATCTGTGGGCAAAACAAGCAGCGTCAATTTAAAATCAGACCATCTCTCTCAAAGCATTAATTTAGCCCATAGCGGGGAACTTTAAATGCTTCTCTGTACAGCAGATGCAGTACAAAGATCATTCATCAGTGTTTCACTGCTGTTTGTGTATAAAAGACAAAATGAAAATACATTGGATCCTGTGAATTGTTAGGTTTTTCTTTTCCTTTATCTTTCTTTCTTCTTACGATTAATCTGAAAATATGTACGTTTGCACATGATCTTTACTGGCTTATCAAATTTAACTAACTAACTTTGTGGAGTTGGAGGCTTCAACTTTCAGATTTGGTTTGATGAGCTGTAACTCAGTTTTGCTTTAGAGGCATATATCACCGTGTACATGATGGACAACATGGGGGGGGGGGGGGATGCTCAGTGTCTGGGAGGAGCTTCAGAAAGCTTCCTTCTAAAACTGCACAAAATGATACCTGATGAACGTTCAGAGTCGCTCCCCTGGTTTAAATTATTGGCAAACGTTGGTAATAATCTAATGTCATCTTTCCCCATACACGTATTGTGGTCTGTGATAGTAGTTTTACTCAGACGCCGTTGATAAAAGACAATTATTCCCACATCCTGATTAGTCTTGCATCTTAATCTTGACTTGATAAACTCTGCTCCTGTTTCCAGACTGGCCAGCATGGCTCCTGTGCTGGCCTGCCGCGTGCTGCCCGGCATCGAGGTGACCATGGGCTACGAGCGAGACGAAAACACTCGCTGGGGGAACTGGCCTCATACAAACATGGTGCAGGCTGTGAAGAGCATGGGTGCACGCCACAGTGGCTGCGAGCCATTTATATCCTTTCAAAAAAATCTGTGTTCATGTTGTCATTACTCTTGTTCGCGAATAAATAACTCCCGCCTCGACCTTAACCCGTTCTCCTCTACGAAGCCTGTGTGGACGAGAAGAACAAAGTGGTCAGCACCCCGTCCTTCATGTGGGAAACGGAGTATCACTATCACTATATATTTGATGGTATTGGCAATATGGTCAAACATGTCATGCGCATGTCGACCAAGTGAGCTGAGACGACGAGCCTGAAAATTCAATAGAGGAAGTTGGTGTTTACGTCCAACCTACATGTCTGTATTGTGTTGTGATGACTTGTTCCCTGAAACACTATAAATGCTTTAGTTAAAGAGCAATTGGATTGTTGTGTGTAATTGATGGTATTGGTTAATATTGGTAAACATGGCACAAATGATCAGATAATAATAATAATTGCAATAATAATAATAAAAAATTATAATAATAATAATAATAACCAAAGTCCATTTGCACCATACACTGACCACTGCGTAAGGTGAGCACTTCAATGACAAGGGCGTATGAGCAGTTTTCATAGTATTACATATTAATAAACATGTTATAATCAACAAACCTAAGATATATAAAACCATAATGTTTAAATTTAAGAAAACACATGCAAATAGACAATACAAGAGCACTGACGGAAAGAGAACCTCAATAGCGCTGTCAGTCAAAATCCGCAGCAACAACAAGTGTGTCCAGACGTGTGCATCAATTTTAACTGTCCTCAGGAAACACTTCCGTTTCGTTGCGGCCTATTTGCAGCGCTTTTTCTCACTGTGTTGTGTTGCGGTGTGTTGTCAAATTGACGAAGATGTTTTCTTAATTTGCAGTGCGGTGAGCTCTCAGGGCCACTGTAGGGTTCTCCCTATTATTATCTCCGTCTTGTTGAATATCTTATCCAAGTCCTTGAATTAGGCAGTAATATTATGGCTAGAGTCTTGAAATGTGTTTTTCTTTTCCTGTGTTAAGTTGGCCCAGCCTTCTCCACCAGGATGCCTCAACATTCTGTACAGGTAGTTTGAATCCCGACATATACATTTTAGATGGGCTAGATATAGATAAATGTTTATCGTTCACGACGTCACAGGTCCTCACACACAAGATTGGCAGCGGTAATCAGGAGCGTTGTGCCCATGGCCATGTTTTGTGCCATTAAAAAGAAAAAAAGATGAAATAAAAGACTAATAGCAAATGAGGTTTAAAATTGTTAAATACCTCAGTTGAGATGTAGAAGAAAAATAATCTGTTGCCACTGGAAAGAGTTTTTTAGGACCGAAGGATGGATACCATGAAAAAAAAAATAGCAGATGCATATGTGGTTATTTATTATATGTTTTTGTTTGTGTTTTTACAATTTGAAAAAAATGGGATTAGAGATTACGATAGACAACGCGACGATGCATCGACGGATCTTCACGAAATTTGGTGGGATTATTACTTGGGAGGGTATCTCCAGATTATAAATTTTGGCTGCAGATAGGTCAAAGGTCAAGACCAAGAAAAACATGGTCCACAAAAAGCATATTTTCCATGATGTCTCCACAGAGAAAATCCAAAGTTTATACTGATGCGAAAACATATTCACCATGATATCATATCATATCATAAGTGTTTGGCGTTGTTAAAAAAATCTAAAACATTTTCTGGGTTTCCCTGCCTCTTACAGGACTATGGACACAACCAAGAGCTACATAGATCTAGAAAAAAACATGTTTACGGTCCTGTGGCTGGAATGACATCATCATGATGTCACGATGATATCATAAAAAATTACATGCAGTGAGAGACAGAAGGTTTGCAAAGATGTGAATACGGGAGGGAATGTTAGAATGAATGAGCCTGAAAAGAGTTGAGCAAAGAGAGGTATGAAGTGAAAAAGAAAGTGAGGGTGGGTTCAGACAACTGAGAGATGATAGGTTAGGACCAGGTGTAGTCACATGCTACTCCTCAAAGCGCAAACAAATCAGCACTATCTCTGTGTTACATTAAGAATAAAACAATTTATTCATTACAAACTTATAAAAAATAACAAAAAACAACCAGGTGGCAAGATATAAAAATTTCCAGTTTGTATAAAACTTCTAAAATCATCACCAGAAATGCGTACTCACTCCATATGACCATTTTCATCTGGGTTATAATTAAATCTAAAACAAATGTTGGATCTTTCCAAAGTACAGCAACAAATATATTCTTTACACCTGTGTTCGTCAGGTGATGTACAAAAACAGCATTTGTCATTTTGCAGTAAAAAAAAACAACAAAAAAACAACAACAATGGGCTAATGGGCACAATATTTATAAAAGTTGAAATATTCAGTGCTGCCGTCACATCAGTGATGGGAATTGTAAACATTGTTGCATATCGTAACTCACCTCAGTAAATATACAGAAATACTTTTTCCTGTGAGCAAAAAGACAAAACAAAAACGTTTTCCATTCAAGCAATCAATCATTTTTAACCCTCTGATCGGTTTTGTCTGATTAGTTTTTCAGCGCAACTCTTCCAGGGTCAATAATCCAGTGTATATACGACTTTGACAAAAAAATAAGGCAAAAATAATTTCCCTGCTTTTTACAATAATAATTTGATCACAGGGGCAAAGTTTGACAGGTGGAGGAAAGTAACATTTTTTTGTTCATCTGATGAAATGATGATGAGGAATATACAATGCAACAGCAGGGTCCATTCATATTAAGGTACATATAAACATTTGTACATTTTGAACAAATACTGGGAGGCTATGTTAGGTGATTTATAATAAAATATCAACAGGGAAGCGTTACTGCGGCAAATAAGGTATGAAGTATGAAACCTGCGATGATCAGGGAACCAGCAGGGCGAGCTAAATAAACACACTTCTTATAAATACAAAAACTTACTGTTTGGAGTTATCAAGGTGATGGAGCATGAACCGATGAGAGCTTTTACACAATTAATAGAGATGTCTAATCAAGTGATCTTGAAGTAATATTAGTCAAGTTACTTTTTGTCGTATTCAGAGGAAGACAGTGGTGAAAATGCCGTGAGCAGTGATTGACTGGGAACACAGGCAACATTTACTCCACAAACAGTAAATGTGTTATCATCGACACAACTTCACACAGCTTCAAAATTGTCATTAGCATCCTTTTATTAGTGAAGGGAGGTTGACACTAAGTTGAAATTCAGCCCTCATTATGTAGCATGCAGCCTACCGCTGCTTTTATAAAGCAGGTCTTTCTCAACTCTCAACAGTGAAACTGTCTCAAGTCAAGTGTGAACATTTCATTCCTCGAAGGGGCTCCTGTGTCCCCGATTGTCATGGTATAAAAACACGCACTCGCCAAATAGTTACACAAGCTTCTCGGAAAAATAAATAATCGCTTCTCAGCTTCACTTCGCAAAGCACAGTGGAACAAAAGGGTCATTTGATATAAACTGAGGAGCTGCAGTCCGTCACATTTGATGGAATACACCATATAGTAGTCTTTTTTTTAAATGTCTGCCATACAAAAACTTTAAACGATGCAAGTTCTTTCACCTTTCGCTCCAGCAAGGTGTGACTGTCCAGGTCCACAGTGCTGTCATCTGTTGCTTAAAATTGCTACTGAGTATCTGTGTCCGATGTGCCTGTGAAAGACAAAGACAGAGCAACGCCAGTATAAGAGAATAGCCCTTGAAAGGATGTGTTCAAATCATGTTAACTGTAAATTGAGCGGCATTGACTTTGGCATGCACAAATTCACTGCACATAGATGATACAGCAGCAGGCAAGAAAAGGATGCAGGCAGGGGAACAGTGACAGGTGGGAAAAAAATGGAAAGAGGTGAGAGGTGCAGGAAGAATAACGGACCGGGTCAATCTGCTAGAGCAGCGCAGAGCTTGAGTCAGAGTCTGAATCGTAGCCGGGGGTGAGACAGGGTTCGCGGGAACAGATGGACTCCTGCGCTCGCCTGTACTCTTGGTACTCCTGACGGAGAGCGTTGAAGCGCGCCTCACTTAGGGAGCGGCTGAACTCGCAGCGAGGTGGGTTGGAAACTGGCGGGCTGAGTGAGGGAGGCGGGCCTGGGGAAGGCATCGGGGGAGAGGAAATGCATGGATGGGCATATCATGGGACAGGCTCACAATAATCACACAGCACAAGGGCACAGGAGGAACGCATGCAGCGCCATCTCATCAAGCGTGAACACGCACAGTGACGCATGCAACATCGAAAACATCACACGAGGATGTGTACAAAAAAGGCTCACCTTTCTGTTGCTGGTCCTGGAGGCCACCAGCTTGATCATGTCTGGGCTCGACCCTTCCTCGCCGCAAGCCCACGTGTGACTGATCAAGCCTCATGGCTTCCAGGACCTCCGAGTCCACACACGCATCTGCAGAGTCCCATTCATAACTCTCATCTACTGAAGTGTTCCTTCTAATGAGATACACAAAACGAAGCGGTCAGAAAATGATTATCACAAAGAAGAAAAAAAACAAAACACATTGATGTGAATTAGGCAACATAAATGAATCCCTCGGCCAGGAGGACACTCCTGTGTGTTGGTTGTTACTGTCCAGGTGTGGCGGTGTGTCACCTTTTCGCTCTCCTCTCCGGCAGCTCCGTCGCAGCTCTGTGACGCTCGCTCTCCTCTGTGGTTTCGGGGGAGCTGAGCAGTGTGGGGGTGATGGACAGTGAGTGTTGGAATAGACCAGCGCTACCCCTACCACTGCTCTGACTGGCGTAACTGGCCCTCCCTCCGTCCCTGATCTCAGTCTCCCCTCCCCTCCCCGTCATCCTGTCTGGCTGTCTGTAACTCTCTCCCTCCCTGGGTGGGAAGGGGGCGTAATAAGGGGAGGGCCAGCTGATGCCCCTTGGGAGGTAGGACCTTGGAGGGCCCCTCCTGGGGTCCACTGGTCTCATGGTTTCCCCTCTTGAACCTGGCCAGTGTTGGTACTGGGGCATGGGAACAGAGGACGGCATGGGGACATATTTATGCTGGGCAGACCTCAGAGTTTCGTGATAAGTAGGGGACCACCTGGAGGACTCGAGGAAAACAGCGGCTTGACGTCGCG